>NC_025998.2:104016600-104194459 GCF_000442705.2 Elaeis guineensis
AGGTCAACAGGTATATGAAAAATAAAGGCTAGAAAGAGCTGAGGTAGTTGCGGAGGGGATAGCATTTGTGTAGAATAAAAAGTGGAAATGGACAAGCGATTTAAAGAGTTTGGAGAGAAATAAATAAACATGATCTTTCTCTGAGGGAAAGACAAGCCGGAAGAAAGAAAAAGAAAGATGATATGAAAGAGATTGAACCCAAGTTGGGTTTCCAAAACTTTTGTGAGAAAAAAAAAAAAAAAAAAATGAAACGTGGATAAGAAAGAAAGAAACAAGTTAAGAAGGAATAGTAGTTAATAACAATATGTTTTTTTTTTTCTCCTGTTTATACAAGGGCGGCAGCTCGACTTTCTAAACTACCACCCTTAACAATTATAATTGAATTGAAATTCCTTTTCGGGTGTTTTCTTTTGTGAGTGCAAGAGATCGAGGACCTATAGACTCTTTCTCTGGAAATGAAACAAGCGTGTACACCCCCTACTCATTAGCTTATACGATCTCCTTTCGTGAGTGAGAGGCTCTAACTAAAAAAGGAGAGGGGATTTAAAAGGCTGTTTCTTTGAATAGCAGCATCTTTTTGTGCTAAAAGCCTCAAGCCATCATCCCTCTCCTGTCTGCATCCTCTTGACCAATCTCTCTTCTGACTGCTCCAAAGTTAATAAAGGCATGTAAAAAGCTATAACAACATCAAGAACGAGAGAGGAAAACGACATGACTGCAGACCCACTTCCGCACCTCTCAAGAAGGTGTGATGAGAGAGAGATCCAAAATGTAAAGCTCACTGGTTTTGAAGATTAAACTGAAAGCTCTAAAACGAAGGGAAAGGGTGCACAACTTCGACACTTGTATTAAGCGAGGGATTTTGAGAAGTATTTGTCAAACTCTCGAAAGAATGATAAAGGAGGGGAAACAGAAGGATCTCTAAAGAGGAATCTGCGGTTAAATGTAAAGGAAACTATGTTATGAAATCTATTATTTTGTTTATTTGATTAATATAAAGGGAACTATGTGATAAAATCTATTGTTTATTTGATAGAGTTCCAAAACTGGGAATGATTTTTCACTTAAACAAAACCCATGATAGAAAGAGGGCCTCCACAATCAAATTGTCATCCTGTTAATTTCCTCCAGTCTTCAACTCGATAACTCAAAGATAGAAACTTCTCTCAATTCTTCAGATCTAAAAACGCTGTCTTGAAGACTTGAACATCAAATGATTAGTTAGAAGAGATGTTGGACTGAAACTTATTAAACTCAGAAAGGCAACAATTGTGGTATTAAAAACAAAACTTTTCCGCAACAATCTTATGATACATATTTTGATATTAAAAACAAAAAAAATTGTTACTTGACCATAGGGGGTTTCTATCAGATGTATGAACAAATGGGAAAGCGGTATTCTTTTCTATAATCAAAATTATTAGGACCGAAGGATGTAATCTTTCAAACGTATAGCAACTTTCCTAGCTAAGATTTTAACAGTTCCCTTGTATAAATATCTTAGCATTTTTCCTCAGATGCTTGCGTACGATTCTCTTTAACAACAAATAAAACTTCAAAACATCATTCCTAGAAAGTTTGTTAAATTAAAAAGATGACATGTTAAAGAAGAAACCCCATAGGCAAGTGCCAAGATCACCATCCATGCTGTGAATTTGATCTTCACCCATGTGTTAATCTAACATCTACAAAATATTCTCTGTGAAGATAATACCTACCTTTCCAAGGGTTGGATTCCGAAAATGATAGTACGTTGTTGCCTACAAACAAGCATATCATCTGCTAAAGCATGGGATATATTCATGCACCAAATTAATTTGATATCACATGAGACCTTTTCGAGAAAATCTGTCATAGCCTGGATGGAACACCTGATGTAAGATAGTTAGATCACTTCGTCCATGCTTGCTATTTGACTAAGAAAATCACCTCCTCTACCATCTACAGGTAACTGCATCCCAAAATGACCAAGGCCTGCCGCAATCTCCATATGACTGATTCCCCAAGGCCAAAAGTCTAACCAAATTATTTGATTGCTAATTTTTTTCCAAAGCGCTTTGAGTTGAGAGCACAATTGCCTAAATTAGATCTAGGAAACTGTTAAATATTACGAAGTAATGGACAATTAAGCTAGTTTCTAGGACCTAGGTACTGTAATTCCAATTTTCAAGATATAAGGTATCACAAACACCAAGAAAACCTAACAAAAGGCTACGCACTGAAAGTGAAAAATTTAAAGTTCACCTGAAAATTCAGAATGATCTTTAATCAAAACAAAAAAAAAAAAAAAAAAAAAAATTCAGAATGATGTGCAAGTGCTAATGACTCTTGATTGATCCAGACTTTGATAAAGTCAAGTATTTGAGAGAGAGAGAGAGAGAGAGAGAGAGAGAGAGAGAGAGAGATGAAAGTGGTATGATTGATACCGCGAGGATGGTATTGCAGAAGTTGCAGTGGACGTAGCAAACATGCTCGGTGGTGATTTGCGCTGACATTTTCCGATCTCTAGTGCCGAATAGGGTTCCGTGTACATGTGCCAAGGAAGAAGAGGAAGCAATAGCGGATTTGAGTTGGGATGATGACTTCATATATAATATGAAATAAAAGCTTCTTTTTTCCCTCTCACTTTTTCTTTTTTTTTTTTTTTCTCGTCTGTTTTTTTTTTTTGTTTTGGTTTTAAGGGGATTTTGTTGGGAGGGATGCAAAAGGGACGGTGCGCGGTGAAAAAACTAGCGTGGGGGCAACAGTTTGGGGAGTGGTGGTTTTGTGGGAGGGGGTGGGGAGAGAAGGTGGAAGGTTTATGATTGAATGAATGAGTGGGTAGCAGTCTATCACCCTCCCTTTCTCAACAACATGTGGGGTTGGGGAGAAGATATAAATGTGGAGAGAAAGATGCCAAAACTCCGGCGACCTCCTTAAGATGAACTTACCAAAATACCCTCCTCGGTAGGCAACAACAGCAGGCAGTATTTTAGCTAGTAATACACGAAAGGGTAATTGACAGATCCCGTCTATATGGATCTTTTTTATTTATTTACTAAACACCAGAACTACATTCATACATGCTTTATAATTTGTGCACATATTTTCAATCTGTTCGTTCTAGTTAGAAACATTAAGTCGAGTGACGCAAGCCTTAACGAAAATCTCGGCCTTGACTTGATATTGGCCTCCATTGAGGCTGTTCATTCAGCAGACAAGCAAAACTTTAAGTGTTCTTCAAACCTAAAGCCAAAAACAAACAAGCCTGAACAACTCTAGTTAGAAGCCCGGGTTCAGCGGGGTAAGAGGCTCATACAAGTTCTTTTAATAGGAATTTGACCGAGCAGTTTCACATAACAAGCAAGACCAGAAGCACCATAAAGCTCAGCATGTCTCGGCTCATTTACAGCCCTAGATAACAATGGTCGCCAACCATGGTTGTGGTAAGGGAAAAAAAAAATTTTGTAAAAAAAAAAAAAAATACTTTTCTTTTTTATTTTTCTAAACAGTAGGAATCCATGTTTAAAATTGCTTTTCATCTTTGCTGTTTGCTATAGTGATATGACAAGTCATAGGTACACCTTAACTGTATACACGGACACACTTTGGGGTCTTAATTAGCATTAGGTCATCACCAAGGTATTCAAGGTAGACGATTGGCCAAAATATATTAGTTGTTTATGATCTCCCCACTGGGTGGACAAATCAGAAGGCCCACGCCAGAATCAAAGGGTCAATTTTCACTAGCTCATGAATTGAAATCATCTATTACTGATTGTGACGTGCTTGAACAAAACATACGAGTGGTTCACAATCTTAATTAAACTTATAGTACTTGGGTACCTAATTTTCGCAACCCAATTTCATTTGTGTCTTTTATGGTTACATTGCGAGGCCAGGATTCGTGTTCAGAGAGTTAATTCGACCAATCAAATCGTATCGACAATGAACTTACTAGTTATCTAGGCTGAGTTTTATTATCACCATTCAAAAGAGAGAAGTAAAAAGAAAAAAAAAAAAAGAAGAAAGCAACGTGGAAGCTGAGATTAGTTAGGTGTAACTGGAATCAAGGGAGCTATGGTCGGCAGAAACTTGACGGTAACACAAGCTACTGGTTGATGAATAAAATGCAATAGTTGATCATATACCTTGAAAAAGTTCAGTCAAATACCATGAGGTGACGAGGGAACACGTGTCACTTTGAGAATAGATTTCCCTGCGAGTGTCTACGTCAAACTCCTCTAGCGGCATCCATGTCCTACTACCTTGGTTGCACCTTGTTTCCATCCAACGGAAGTTATCCATCAGTAATATACTCTGTAATTTTTCTCAACAGCGGCAGGTTCAAATAAATTGGTACGTAATAGCTGCACGCTACCTTGCATCGTACCAAAACTCTCACAAGTAAAAAGTACTATACCTTTTCTTTTACTAATAGTAAATATTTAAAACAAGGTACGATTTTTACTTTTTTTTTTTTTGGTAAGTGACTTTTACATCTCCAATGCCTACTTTGTTGCTTGTTACTTCTATATTGTGTATTATGTTTGTAGCATTACTTACTTTCATTCACGATAGAAAAATGGACATTTACGAATGGACAAAATCCATTGATACATGCTAAAAGATCATCGGCATTAGTCAGAAAGGGTTATACCAAAGGTCCATGATCCGTCGGTATACGCAACCTCGCTATGGGTATCTAGTTGTGGATAGTTGTTTGTCGGTATAAGTATGTATGATTTACCTACAGTTTGTTGTTCCATAGGTAAAGGCATTGCTACAATTCATTTTCTATTGTCAAAAGTGTTACATAAGATTTTGTTTTGATAGCTAAATTTTTTTTCTACAATTTTTGTCTTGTGTATAGAGCTTTCCTTATGGTTGATTTCTATAAATAAAAACCTTTAAAATGTATTCTATGTATATTTTATCGGCGGATAAAATTGTAGGAATAGACTTTTTTTTTTTTTTCTTTTTGATTCAAGATTTTGATAGAATTTAGATATGCTAAATACTTATTTTATACATTACAATAATTTTAATCTGCTTAAAATTATCAAAGACATCAAGAAGTTCCAATCCAGATACATTTTATACATTACAATAATTTTATATATTACTATTTTTCGGAGGGTGATTAACACTGGTTAATGCACACTACAAGAAAAAAGATTTTTCGTGATGTTTAAAAACATCACCAAAAATTCTCCAAAACGTTGCTGAAGTCTTTTCACGATGTTTGGCATAACATCACCAAGATCGTCGCGCTAGCCACGTCGCTAATAGCTAATCGCGATGTTAGTCATAAAACATCATGGAAAGGACGTCAAAAGTAAGACGTATACCTAAATGTCGCAAAACATAATTTGATTGAGCGACATTTCACCAACGTTGTGGAACAAAAATCTTTTACGACGTTTCTCCAACGTCGCAAAACGTAGGTTGATTGAGTGATGTTTCACTAACGTCGTGGAATAAATATCTTTCGTGATGTTTGACAAACGTCGTGGAATGTAACTGATTGTGCGATGTTTTGCCAATATCGTAAAATGAACGAGGATCTTTGGCGATGTTTTCCAAACATCGCGGAACGATTTCGCTAACGTTGCAAAACAAAGATGTTTTGCAACAAGGATATTTTACAATGGCCAAATTTTACTTCACTGATAGTTTAATTATAACCTATATAAAATATTACATTTCATAGTATATATTCAAATACTAAGTAAATCATCCACTTTCAGTTAACAAATCATTCAACAACTAAAGTATGAACTCATATACAATTCATAGTCAAGATGAATCTATACATAAAGTTTATAATCCAAAAAATAAATTATCTAGACATCCAAAGAGATGGTATTTCCAATTAAAAGCACCAAGAGACCATGTCTCTACCAAAAGCAAACAATTTACCTCTAACCAAAAGCAAACAAACTCATTATCCAACTGTCTATAGTAAAACAAATGATTTCATAAGTCGACAATCTAAAGTACAAAAGGTCCCTCTGCCATGCATGTCCTCGAAACCACATCTTCACAAGTTCTTGAATCATGGGATCCCTATCAAAAAAAAAGTATAATTAATTAATTGCTTATATATTACAGTAATAAAATACATATATTGTTCCATTATGCTTCTAAAAGAGATTTAGGGACACATTAAAAAAAATAAGTTAAGTAACTTACGTCATAAGTCTGATAAAGAGATATTCTGTGATGCACATAAAGCTTCCAAAATTTTTTGTTGACGCTCCATCTACGCCTTAATGTCTACAATCTCATTCTTTATTTTTGATTATGCTTTTGCGATTGCTCCAACTCCTTTTGAAGTTTCTTCTTAGACATAAAAGAGAAACTCTTTCCTTTTGGATGAGATCCAACTCCCAAACTATAGACATAATCTGGTCTGGTCCCCAAAATTTTATCGCATATCTTGTCTGCTGTTGTTGGGTATAAAATAACCCCAACCGAAGTTCGTAAAAGGCCAACCCTTCCAGGGCTCTTTCGGCTTCCGACCTTGTGTGGCGTCTTTCTAAACTCCCCCGACCGTCCGAGTTTCCATAATACCATCCAGACTTTTTCGATAATAAGCTCCTCCATTCATCTACCGGACTGCTCCAAATGCTTTCTGAGCTTCACTATCAGTCGATTTTCTACAGTGATCGACTATTCTCCGAATCTCTTCCAGACTTCTTCCAGCCATGAACGACTTTACTCCAAACTTCTTCCAGACTTCGACAATGTCCGAGCTTCTCCAACAGCAGGACTTCTACAGTAACCAGACTCCATCCAAGTTTCTACGATGGTCGACCATCTTTCAGATTTCATCCGAGCTCTTACAAGATCCGGATCCCAGCCGAACTTCTACAGTGGATGGATTCCAGATGAATTTCAACAACGGACGGGCTCTACCAGTCGGATCTCTACTCCGGACTTCTATGGCAAACGGACTTCATCCGAGCTTCTACAATAAGAAGTCTCCATCCGAGCTTCCACGACAACTGATCTTTGTCCGAGCTTCTACAATAATCGGACTTTATCCAGACTCCTACAAGAGCCGGATCCCGCCAAACTTCTACAGTGGATGGATTCCAGACAAATTTTTACAATGGATGCGATCCACCAGCTGGATTTCTACTCTGGACTTCTATTGCAAGCAGACTTCATCCGAGCTTCTACAATAAGAAGTCTCCATCCGAGCTTCCACGACAACTGATCTTCGTCCGAGCTTCTACAATAATCGGACTTCATCCAGACTCCAATAAGAGCCGAACTCCATCCGAACTTCTACAACATAATTGAATCCCGAAATCCTCTAATGTTCGACCTTCCACAGTGTCCTTAAGACTCCTCCAGCAGACGAACCTCCACAACGCCATCCAAACTTTATTGTCGGTCGATCCTCTGTCGAATTCCTCATGAAATCGGACCGCTCCATCAGACGTCCCAGTCGAGCTTCAGCCGTCTGACCTGAACTCTCCGACAAGTCACGACAATGGACACCACTCCACTCTCTATAATAGATTTCACGTGGCCCCACCACTCTCTGACAAGTCGCGACAACGGACACCACTTCACTCTCCATAACAAACTCCACGTGGTTCTGAACGGCCCTCTGACACCACTACTCTCCGTAACAAACTCCGCATGGCTCTGAACGGCCCACTACCAGACAGTTATGAATGTCGCTGTCAAGCAGTTACACTCCTCTATCTATAAAAGAGACCCTCCCAGATACGTTCTCCTCTAAGCTCTAAACTCTATCTCAAAACTCTGCTAAAATCCCATTCGAGTGCTCCATTTCTGTTGAGGCAGAGTACTGACTTGAGCGTCAGAGGATCTTGCCGGAGCACCTCCAACTCCGGTTTAGACTTTCCTTGCAGGTCCCGACGGCAGACGCGATCCCCTCGATTCCAGCTTCTCCGACGTCGGTGAAATTCTGCACCAACATAATTGGCGCTAGAGGAATGGTCCTTGTATCTTCGCAGGACCCTTGTTCTTAAAGGAGTACTCAACGGGACTGTCTTCGATCATCTTCTTCGACATTTTCTTCTTCTTCTCCTATCAGATCCTCACTTGATGCCTCCCCAAAAGGCATCCACCAGGCGATCTACGGCTTCCGTGGCGAGATCTCAACGAGATCCGCAAGCTCTGGCCTTGTCTCCAGTTTTTCAGGCTCCTCCTCCTCTAGCAACGGCAGTTGGCATGGAGCAGTTCGACCTGCTGATTCAGCAGGTCAGGGACCTCACTAAAGCAGTGCAGGCCATGTAGCAGCAGCAGTCGTAGGCATCTGTGCGGTTGGAAAGAGCATCACTGGAGTTCCAGAATCCGACGATTGGGTGGGTCACTTGGGTCAGTCGCCCTGTCTTTTCCGAAAAGGAGAAGCAGAAGGCGGAGAGCCCTCCGTTCGATCACGATTCCACCCCCAGAGGGTCCCTACCTCCATTCCACCAGAAGATCCTCGAGACTCGCAGTTGAGAAGATCTCCTGAATCAAAGGTTCCAAGAGATGAACCGACGGATCGAGGGGCTCATCAGACGAGATCGGCTCGACAGATTCATCCGACGCCGATCTGAAGGTAGAGAGGATCGGCCGAGGGCCCTACCACAGCCAGAGCCGCTAAGGAGGGAGGAACAGCATGAAGATCGGCCTCCAATCGGGATCATCAACACCATCTCTGGAGGACCCCGACGGAGAGCAGCCAGTGGATCGGCCGTACCGTCCAAGCGACAGAGGACTGAAGAATCTATAACCTTTACTGAAGAAGATACCTGGGAGATTCAATTCTTCCATAATGATGCGGTTGTAGTTTTTTTAAATATTGCTGACTATGATGTACGTCGCATTCTTGTTGATAGTGAAAGCTCGATCTATATTTTATTTTACGATGCATTCTCGAAAATATCCATTTCGGATGGTCGATTAAGGCCGATAAACTCTCCGTTGGTAGGGTTCACTGGCGATGCTGTGCCAGTGAAAGGGGTAATAACTTTAACCGTGGTTGCAGGTTGGTATCCAAAGCAATCAAGAGCGCAAGTGGATTTTCTGGTAGTAAGGGCGCTGTCTACCTACAACGCAATACTCAGCCGACCTGGCCTCAACGCCCTCCAAGCTGTGGTATCAACCTACTATTTGAAGCTAAAATTTTCTACTAGCCAAGGAGTCAGAGAGGTCAGAGGAGATCAAGTCCTAACAAAATACTGCTACAACATAGCCCTACAAAAAAATGGTCAGTCCGACCCCTGTCCGGTTGATGGATTGGACACCCGCGACGACCTTGCTGAAGAACGGGGTGAGCCAATTGAAGATCTTGTCTTAATTCCTTTAAATGATGGGAATGAGAAGTATGTGGTGAAGATCGGCTCTAACCTAGGAGAAGAGGTACGGATACAGCTCATCAATTTTCTACAAAAGAATACGGATGTTTTCACTTGGGTTCTGACAGACATGCCAGGGATTAATGCGGGAATCATGGAGCACCGCCTGGCTGTTGATTCCAAACATCGACCGATGAAGGAAAAAATCCAAAGTCATTCATCAGAAAGGCAAATGGCAATAGCTGAGAAAGTTGATAAACTCCTGAAAGTTGGGTTCATCAGAGAAGTCAACTACCTGAACTGGGTCTCCAATGTGGTTCTCATCAAGAAGGCGAATGGCAAGTGGAGGATGTGTATAGACTTCAAAAAGCTAAACAAAGTATGTCCGAAGGACAGTTACCCTCTGTCCAGAATTGATCAATTAGTGGATGCAACCTCGGGCCACAAGCTTCTCACTTTCATGAATGCATTTTTCGGCTACAATCAAATCAGGATGGCACCGGAGGATGAAGAAAAAATTACTTTTATTACTAATCGTGATCTTTATGGTTACAGGGTCATACCTTTTGGCCTAAAAAATGCAGGGGCGACCTATCAACGGCTGGTGAACAAGATCTTCAAAGAGCAGATCGGCCATAACATGGAGGTCTATATGAACGATATGCTTGTAAAAAGCAAATCCACAAAGAACCACATCGCCGACCTTGAGGAGACCTTTAGCGCCTTCCAAAAATATAAGATGAAGCTGAATCCGACCAAGTACGCTTTTGGAGTAACCTCAGAAAAATTCTTGGGCTTCATGGTATCGGGACGCGAGATCGAAGTAAATCCGAAAAAGATTCGTGCCATCCAGAAAATGACTACCCCAAAGTCAATAAAGGAAGTTCAGCACCTTACTGGGAGAGTAGCAGCTCTGAATCGCTTCGTCTCAAGATCGACCGAACGATGCCTGCCTTTCTTTCAGACCCTCAAGCAGTCAAAGAACTTCTGTTGGACCACTGAATGTCGGCAAGCATTCGAAGAATTAAAGAGCTACCTCGGCTCACCTCCGCTATTGGCAAAGCTCGAACCCAGAGAGGAGTTGTTCCTGTACCTGGTGGTCTCTCCTGTGGCTCTCGCGACAATTCTGATTAAGGAAGAAGTAAAAATTCAACGACCGATCTACTACAATAGCCGAGTATTAAGAGACACCGAAACCATGTATACTAAGTTAGAGAAACTAACTTACGCCTTGTTGATTGCAGCTCGAAGGCTCTGATCTTACTTTCAATGGCACACCATAACACTGCTCACCGACCAGCCGATCAAGGCGGTTCTGCATCGAGTGGATGCTTTCGGAAGGATAGCGAAATGGGCAGTCGAGCTCACAAAATTCGACATCAACTATCAACCTCGACTGATGATTAAAGTCCAGATATTAGCAGACTTCATAGTGGAGTGCACTATTCTGGAAGAGGTCGAACTTGAACGAGATGAAGCTGACAACTTAGGACTCCAGTCGAACTCCCCTGAAGAAAGAACAGATCTCCCTAATGGTTTTTGGGTCCTCTACGTGGACAGTTCCTCCAACATGTCAGGTGCAGGTGCGGGCCTGATCTTGGTCAATCCAGAAGAAATTATTGTGGAGTACGCACTGCGCTTCAAATTTTCTGTGATAAATAACGGAGCAGAATATGAAGCTCTGATTGCAGGACTGAGAATCGCCAAAGAATTAGAAGTAGATCGGCTTCAAGTCTATAGTGACTCTCAATTGGTGGTGAGATAAGTCAACGAAAACTATGAAGCTCGGAAGGACAGTATGGCCAAGTATCTCGAAAAGATAAAAGAGATCATCCCTGCCTTCGGTAGCTTTGACATCAAGCAGATTCCAAGAGCAAAAAATACCAGGGCTGACCTTCTCTCCAAGTTGGCTACACTGGCTCTGGCTGAACTATCCAAGGAAGTCTTCTTCGAAATTCTGAAGTGCCCAAGTACAGAAGAACCGCAGCTTGTGATGGAGATCAACCATGAACCCAACTGGATTGACCCACTGGTTGCATACCTCAAGGATGGGGTTCTTCCTCCTGATGCAAAAGAAGCTCGGAAGCTTAGGAACCAGGCCTCCCAATATATTCTTTATGAAGGCAAGCTGTACAAGAGGTCGTACTCTTTGCTCCTCCTGAAATGTCTCCGGCCTTCTGAAGCCGACTTCACCTTGTGGGAGGTACATAAGGGAGTCTGCGAAAGTCACATAGGGCCAGATCTTTATCCCACAAACTGCTTTGACAAGGCTATTACTGGCCTACCATATACCACGACTCCATCGAATATGTTAGAAGGTGTGATCGGTGTCAGAGATATGCAAATATCCAAAAGCAACCCACCTCCGAACTTACACCCTTGAGTGCCCCATGGCCGCTTGCACAATGGGGGATGGATATCCTCGGACCTTTTTCCATGGCATCCGGGCAGTGGAAGTTCCTCCTGGTGGTAATTGACTACTTCACCAAGTGGGTCGAAGCTGAACCTTTGGCGAAAATCACAGAAGTTAAGGTGCAGGACTTTGTTTGGAAGTTAATTGTCTATAGGTTCGGCTTACCCAGAACTCTTATTACTGATAATGGGCGATAATTTGCTGGAGCAAGATTTGCTAAATTTTGTGAGGACTTAAACATCTCCCATAACTTCACGTCAGTAGCCCATCCGCAAGCAAACGGCGAAGCCGAGATTACTAACAGGACTCTGTTGCAAGGAATCAAGGCGAGACTTGAAAGAGCAAAGGGAACTTAGGTAGATGAGCTTTATCATGTATTGTGGGCATACTGAACTACCCAAAGACTGCCCACAGGGGAGACCCCCTTTGCCTTAGCCTTCGAAACAGAAGCCGTGATCCCGATAAAACTCAAACTTTCATCGGTGCGAGTTGTGGCATTCGACGAGCAGCGCAACTCACAGGATCTCAAGGCCAACCTCGACTTATTAGAAGAAAAATGGAAGACAGCTCAAGTTCGGATGGCCACCTACAAGCAGAAAGTGGTCCGCTACTACAACTCTTGGGTCAAGAGCAAGGCCTTCAGAGTGGGAGACTTAGTACTTCGGCGAGCCGCTGTCTCACAACCTTAGAATCAAGAGAAACTCGCCCCTAACTGGGAAGGCCCGTATGAAGTCTGGGAGGTGGTTCGGCCTGGAACATACTATCTAAAAGAGCTTGGAGGAGTAGACCATCTGCGACCATGGAATTTGAAAAATCTACGAATGTATTACCGATAACTTTGTCTTAAATAAATTTTTTTTTTCATATTCACATATCTTTTCTTTTGGTATGAGCTTATAATGATAGGGAGTAGCTCCTTCAGACAATCAAAATTAAGCGTGTTAGGAACAAGAGAAAAATCTCATCCTGACATGAACGAAGATCCGATTATTTAGAGATCGGATGGGGGGAGAGGTCCTTGCAACGGCCCTTATGTGCCCCCACAGCCCTATTAGGATCAGGAGGAGAACCTCATCCTAACATGAGCAAAGTCGAAGGTCCGATTATTTAGAGACTAGATAGGGGGATAGGCCCTTGCAATGGCCCTTATGTGCCCCCACAGTCCTGTTAGGAACAGGAGGAGAACCTCATCCTAACATGAGCAAAGTCGAAGGTCCGGTTATTTAGAGACCGGATGGGGGGAGAGGCCCTTGCAACGGCCCTTATGTGCCCCCACAGCCCTGTTAAAAATAGGAGGAGAACCTCGTCCTAACATGAGCAAAATCGAAGGTCCGATTATTTAGAGACCGGATGGGGGGAGAGGCCCTTACAATGGCCCTTATGCGCCCTCACAGTCCTGTTAGGAACAGGAGGAGAACCTCATCCTAACATGAGCAAAGTCGAAGGCTCAGTTATTCATAGATCGGATGGGGGGAGAGGCCCTTGCAATGGCCCTTATGTGCCCCTACAGCCCTATTGGAAACAGGAGGAAAACCTCATCCTAACATGAGCTGAAATTGATTGTGTCGAAAACAGGAAGAGAACCTCATCCTGACACAAATAAAGATCTGGTCGTTTGAGACCGGATGAAGGAAAAAGCCCCTCAGCAACTCCTCTACACCCCTACAATCCCGTTAGGAGCAGAAGGAAAACCCAAGTCCTAACACAAAAAAAAAGCTACGAGCTACACCAGAGATAAAAAAAAATGAACTACATCCAAGACTCAAGGGACCTCGTCTCAACGAGGAAGAAAACTCTTGTCAAAAATCTCCATTCTTTAAGGATGAATCAATACGGTGATGATCAGGAATCTTCAAACAACATCGACATCGAATAAGATAGAAGACAAAAGAAGTTCGGTAAATGACAACTTAATGCAAGAATGGATAAGGTAATGAAAAGTTTTCTTTTCATTTCATTAGTAAAGTGCGCGTTACAAAACCTTTAAAGACAAAAAAAAAGCAACAAGAAAAGAAAGGAATACATAGAATAAAAGGTAAAAAAGCTCTAAGGAAGCTCGGTTTCTTCAGACTTCGAACTCTTGGTTCCAGCCATCATCGAGGATTGCTTTAAGTACTTAACTTCTTCTTCCAGTCCCCCTTCTACTTTTCCTTTTCACGGGATCGGGAAGTACTCGCAGTCGAAGATGTACCACAAGCACGGGCTCTGGGTGATCAAGATGAAGCACGGTCGGATCTGTCTCTTCTACCCTCGCCTTCTTCGCCGACCCAGAAGTTGCGGCAACTTTCCTTTTGTGGGCCTTGAGACTCTTGGCTAACATCCGAGCCGCATCCACGTCCACATCTGCAACGAAAAAGGATCGGCACAGCTTAGAAATAGAGCCACGAAAAAAGGAAAAGTAGAAGTCGAAGCCTGACGTGGAAAGCTTCCTGATATAAGCAGAAGCGGCCAGGAGGAGGGATGCTAGCCCGGCCAGTCAGCTCAGGAAGCTCCAGCTCGTACTCCGGAGGAACCCTGTATTGAATCCTAATCAGTGAGAGTTCCTCCGGAGTTAGAGAGCTGGGGATGGTGTCTGGTACTAAGATCGGATGAGGTTCATCTACAGAACTAAGATTTTAGGGGGCTGGAATAGATGAACTCCTAGAACTGCTAGAGGAGGAAGTGTTGGAGGATATTTTGAATCAAGTAAAAATCTTAAAAATCTCAAAAAAATTAGAAAAAATAAGAAACAGGATGCTCATGGAAAATCGAACAGGCGAAATGTAAAGGAGAAAAAATGGAAGAAGAACAGCAAGAAAAAAAGAAGGAGAGTTCTAGAACTAACCTAGGCTGGTCCGAAGGATGCAGAGATGCAGAGATAGGGATGACTCGAAGAACGCCTAAGGCCGAGAAGGACGCTGGAGAAGAATGAAACTCTCAGGAAGGAGGGATCGAAGAAACTCTCAGGCAAAGTGAGACCCCTGAAGGAGGGAGGCGGGCTTAAATAGGCGACGAGGTCTGACGCAATAATGATCACAGATCTCTTCTGGTCGATCTACAACCGCCACGTGTCCCACTCATCATGACAGGTGGCTAAAGGCGGCTGACAACTGACAGAATCATTATTGCACCATACCTAGAGCAATGCTCCAGCAGAAATTCTGAAAAAATCTTTTTGGATCGCCTCGATTTGAAAAGGCTCCAGCACCAGTGCGCCAAACGCCAAAATATCTGAAAACAACCGAGTACGAAAATCGAGGGAGGCAACTTCGGTTGTAAAAATTTTTTTGTACTTCTTTTATTCGGAACCCGAACTTGGAAGTAGGGGGACTGGTGTTGGATATAAAATAACCCCAGCCGAAGTTCGTAAAAGGCCGACCCTTCCAGGGCTCTTCCGGCTTCCGACCTTGTGTGGCATCTTTCTGAACTCCCCCGACCGTCCGAGCTTCCATAATACCATCCGAACTTCTCCGATAATGAGCTCCTTCATTCATCTACCGGGCTGCTCCAAACACTTTCTGAGCTTCACTATCAGTCGATTTTCTACAGTGATCGACTATTCTCCGAATCTCTTCCAGACTTCTTCCAGCCACGAACGACTTTACTTCGAACTTCTTTCGGACTTCGTCAATATTCGAGCTTCTCCAACATCAGGACTTCTATAGTAACCAAACTCCATCCAAATTTTTTCGACGGTCGACCGCCTTCCAGATTTCATCCGAGCTCCTACAAGAGCTGGATCCCAGCCGAACTTCTACAGTGGATGGATTCCAGACGAATTTCTACAACAGACGGGCTCCACCAGCTGGATCTCTACTTCGAACTTCTATGGCAAGCGAACTTTATTCGAGCTTCTACAATAAGAAGTCTCCATCCGAGCTTCCACGACAACTAGTCTTCGTCCGAGCTTCTACAATAATCAGACTTCATCCAGACTCCTACAAGAGTCGGATCCCAACCAAACTTCTACAGCGGATGGATTCTAGATGAATTTCTACAACGGACGGGCTCCACCAGCTGGATCTCTACTTCGAACTTCTATTGCAAGCGGACTTCATCCGAGCTTCTACAATAAGAAGTCTCCATCCGAGCTTCCATGATAACTGATCTTCATCCGAGCTTCTACAATAATCGAACTTCATCCAGACTCCAACAAGAGCCGAACTCCGTCCGAACTTTTACAACAGAATTGAATCTCGAACTCCTCCAACATTCGACCTTCCATAGTGTCCTCAAGACTCTTCCAGCGGACGAACCTCCACAACACCATCCGAACTCCACTGTCGGTCGACCCTCTGTCGGATTTCTCATGAAACCAGACCATTCCATCAGACATTCCAATCGAGCTTCAGCCATCCGGCCCGAACTCTCCGGCAAGTCACGACAATGGACACCACTCCACTCTCTGTAACAGATTTTATGTGGCCCCACCACTCTCTGGCAAGTCATGACAATGGAGTCCACTCCACTCTCCATAACAAACTCTACGTGGTTCTGAACGGCCCCCTGACGCCACTGCTCTCTGTAACAAACTCCGTGTGGCCCCGAACGGCCCACTACCAGGCAGTTATGGACGTCGCTGTCAAGCGGTTATGCTCTCCCATCTATAAAAGAGACCCTCCCAGATACGTTCTCCTCTAAGCTCTAAACTCTATCTCGAAACTCTGCTAAAATCTCATTCGAGTGCTCCATTTCTGTTGAGGCAGAGTACTGACTTGAGCATCGGAGGGTCTTGCCGGAGCACCCCCAACTCCGGTTTAGACTTTTCTTGCAGGTCCCGATGGTGGATGCGATCTCCTCGACTCCAGCTTCTCCAGCGTCGGCGGAATTTTGCACCAACAGCTGTCATAGGATAACCATCGGATATGGACTGCTCTAGCACCTGCATCATTTTATTCTAACAAAATTCGAAGAGGATTAATTCTAAAACAAAAACTAAGCTCACTTAAAATAGTAATCATAATTTTATTTTTATGTAATATCCTCACCCATTTTGTCTCGCACTTGGGAGTTGTCCATCTATCTGGAGTGTCACCATGACCTGGGGTGTAATGAGTATAATACTACAACATAATTCGATCGCACTCTTCTCCATTCAATTCATTCTCACTCTGTTTAAAAAATGAGTTACTATTGCAAGAAATTTAAATATCAAATGATATTAGTCATAATCAAAATATGATATCTCACAATCTCATGCCGTATAGGTACAAAAGCTTTTAACCCGGTGTTTGCTTGGCACTTGACAAAATTTTTAGATTTTTTGAAAATAAAATAAAAAAAAAGATTACATATTGTTCATCTATAACATTTAACAATAAAAGATATTGTTCATCCTAACATCTAACAATGAAAAATTATCTTAATCTTAATTCCAACAAAGAAAAGAACAAGGATCTCTCATTGTTCAAACTTGAAACTTCATCAGTTGTCCAGCATTCCGATCATGTTGATATTTTCTTCATACAAAAAGTACGATCTAAATGAAATAGTAAAGAAAAATAAGTTAATACAAAGATAAATGGATTTATTGACTGCATATAATCATCAATAAAATATATCATACCAAACTTGAGTAATCAAATATTAAATGAAATCTTCTATTTAAAAGACTCGAGAATAGATACTTAACTTCAGATCTTTAACTTTTATATTCAAAATAATGAAAGAACCTATAATCTTTGATTTCTTTAGAATTATTCTCCCATGCTTGAAAATAAACAATAAAAGGAGATAGATGGAGGCACTGGTGAAAAAATATGTAAAAAAATATCTAAATGATACTATAATCAATCAAGAAGCAGCAAATTATCTATATCCATTAATCAACAATTTGTCAAACTAATCATAATTTAAGTTTTAAAATCAGCCACCATAAAAGACATTATCAAACTAAACCAACCATCATAATCCAAACCAAACCAGCCACCATAATCCAAACTAAACATCCACCATCCTGTAACGAAGTTAGCCACTGTTGACAATGCTATGCCAATAATCTGCTTCATGTAAATAGAGACTATTCATGAGAACATATCATCCATGCCAAAATACTCAAATGTACTACAATTTGGTATAGGTAAACATTAGACATGCATAAGTATTGATCATAACAAATTGGTACAACATCTTAGGAGAATGTATTCATCACTTTTTTTTTCAATTTGTGGTGTTCCTTCCTTTGAGTGGGATTATTATGAAGAGCCATGGTTTAGTGCAATTTACCTGAATGAGGAACATTTATTTTGGAGGAATCTTCATGTAATGACCTTGCTTGAAAGAAGACATTGCTCCCACACCTGTATCTATGCTAAGCACACCATAAATCCTAAATGTCATGTTTGCAATTGGCTTACCTGGATTTAGATATCCGTTAAACATATCAAGAAAAATATCTGCTGGTATGCAATACATCAAAGCTCAAACAAATTAAAAATATGTATCTAACAGCTCCCTTTAAAAAAGAATGTGCACTTGTATCTTTCTTAACTAAGCTATGTAAATATTGTGATGTGATTATGTGGATTCAGATTTACTATTTTAAATGAAGCTTCACCATGTCAATCTAAAAAGAAAATGATAAATCCATCTTACTGAATTTGCAGTAGTGCTTATAAGAACAGCATTTGGAAGTAGCAATATGGAAACCATAGCAAATATTATCAAAAATCCCCAAGAAGAAAGTTGGACTTGTTCATTTACTTGACAGGTTAATATTGCCAAATTGACCATTGAAAACAAGACCAAGTAAAACCACCATTGAGGAATAAATTCATAATTTTGCTTCATTAGTCTAGAGTGAATGTCGTCTTCTTGTTCTTTGTATGCCTTCTTAACCTGGTCCCACATTGATCTAGCAACGTACAAAGACGTAAATGACAACTTAAAAAGATCGATGGAAATATATCACAAATAGGTGATTGGAATAAAGCAGGCATCATTAAACTGTGGTGTCTTCAGTGACATACTTATCGCAAAGATAATTTCTACACCATAATTTACGTTTAGCATTCTAGTTTAAAATAGCAGATATTATAAAATTAAATAGTAAAATCCAGATTCACAAATTCAATATGAAATATACACTTTAGCAGCAGAGTATGAAAGTTCAAAAAATTTGGTGTACCATTATTTGGAACTCAGAAACCAGTATAATAAGTCAAATGAGCAAATATTGAACAAGATCCTACCAGGAACGAAACTTGGAAATAAAATAAAATGAATGTCTTATTGACTTATTGCATAGATCAGTTGTCTTCTTACAGTCCTGACTGAGTTGCCAAAATTCAGTAAAAAATCCATTTAGACCACGCAGAGGATGTAGATGAGAACAAAAAAGGCATGATTGTACTACTCTTGGCATAAGGACTCGTTTGTTTGATTTATTAAAGAAAATCTTGAGTAAGATAGCTAAGAAGAAATTGTGCTGGCTCAAACAAGAAAGATTTATATTTTAAACAAGGTATCATGCCTCAAATAATGAAGTCCATGACAAAATGCATAGTGCCGGCCATGTTCTATGACAAAATGCAACAACATCATGAACCTTACCAATAAACTGTAATAGATTATAAAAGTACTAAGATGCAAAGCATACCTTCGATGGACGATCTAAAATATGGAATTGGTTGACATTAGAAAGAGAGAAAATTCATCTAACAATTGACAAATTGGATATGAGTCGGTAACTCATCATTCTGTCAATAGCAATAGTAGTCATCTGAGTATTGTTCTTTCATTAGGAACTGACTTCGTCTATTAGCAAAACTTGCTTATCATGATCAAGACATAACTTAGCTATGACTTGACCATATCTCTCCAAAACTGTGATTAAATGAGTGGAACCTTTTGAACCAATATCAAGAAGAGTCTGGATGATAACTGCAAGTGAAACATTTAATCCAAAATTAAAATATCAGCATGTAGAGGTGACTCTCATATTTCTTGCCACTCCATTACAGTGAAGGCATCATCTCCTACTTGTGTAAAAAAGGATGAGAATGAGCTTTCTCAATGAAGCTTAGCATCAATGAAGCTTAGTCCCTGCTAATCTTTGAACAGGAATGCCAAATCATTCAAACACACCGGAAAGAAATTATCTGGGATCGAATGACCAATACCTGAGGGAAATGATCAGGGACGACGGCGGCGGCGATGATGACGACGAGCGAAGACGGGAGGATCGACGACGGTGATGGCAATGTGTGAAGATGGTAAGATCGGCGACGGCAATGGCGATGGAGGAAGAAGATGAAGGCTCTGTCTCGACTAAGGAAAGATGGAAGTGCCGATGGGAGAAGACATGACTTCGAAAAAATGGTGATGGCCAGTAGATGGAAAGTCCGAATAGACCACGGAGGTCGATGATGAACGAAAATGAATGGAGGTCATGAGAGGAGGCGAACGGCGGTCTTGAGAGGCTGCGAACGACGGTGGTAGCGAACGGCGGTCTGTGAAAGGAGGCGAATGGCCACGGCGTGCGTCGCGACGATGAGAGGCGGTGGCGTTGGGAGAACGGCGGTGCTGTAGTGGTGAACGGTGGTCCGTGAGAGGAGGGGGGCAGCATGCATCGCGAGGGTAAGAGACGGTGTTTTGGGGCACGGGGAAGAGAGGCGCATGGGGAAGAGGGGAAGAGAGGGTTTGTTTTGGGGCACGGAGAAGAGAGGCACGTGGGCTTATTCTAAGGCAAGCGGACAACAAAAAAAATAATAAAAAAAATATTAGATGAAGATGCGATATTTTAGTCCCAAACATCATGCAGAAATATTATAATTCACGATGTTTATCTAAATGTCGTACATAATTCATCTTATCAGCGACGTTTCATAACATCACTAGATAATTTATATTTTCATGATATTTTAATTTTTAAACGTCGTGAAAGACTCAAATTCTTGTAGTGGCAGTTTTGCATGCCCTGCTCATATATTGGATGTCAACCTTCCTCCTTCCGGTCAATATGGTAAATCGAATAGATAAAAGAAGAAGGGATTTCCTATGGAGGGGTGAGAAACATTGCTCTGAATGTCACTGTCTTGGCAAACTGGGAACATGTCTGCAGACTGAAGAAATTCAATGGATTGGGGGTACTAAACCTTGGACTTTTTAACAAATGTTTAGAGATGGTAGAGATACCATACAGAACATCAAAGAAATTGGTGAATAATGATTTCAGATATTCACTACAAGAACACGGCAGTATCTTTAAGAAGGCCATCTGATCTCAACTCAGCATCAGCTGCATGGAAAAACACTTAGCAAGTTCGAAAATTATTCGAAGCAGGAATTGAATACAGGTTAGGTGAAAGGAAGGAAATAGCATTTTAGCTCGATCGCTGGTATGCGGAGCAGCCGCTTAAGTATATCCTTCCAAATCTTTTTATGCTTGCTACTGCCCCAATGATCTCTGTTCGTGATATCATAAACAGCAAAAATATTCACAGCCTTTTCAGCTGGCCGCTTAACACTCAAGTCAGGAATGAACTTCATCAACTTCAAATACTACTCCGCTCAATCAATGCAGCTGAGGGAAATGACACGGTTATTTGGAGATGGAGCTCATGCAGTAAATACACAGTTCGCCAATTCTATAACTTCCTAAGTCATGGAGGAATAGTCTTAAGCTTTAAAGCAATAATCTGGCGACTGCCAATACCAGCAAAACTAAAAATCTTCAGCAGGTTAGTCTACCATAATAAGATCCTCACAGATGACAACCTCAAGAAAAGAAGGTTCCCAGCTCCATTGCAGTGTGTACTCTGCTACTTGGAGGAGGAAAGCATTGATCATCCCTTCTTTAAATGTAGATACCCCAAGCACATATGGCTATATCTCACCTAGCAGATGTCCATCGCATCACTTCCAATCAGCATCTACGAACTATGGGGAGAGTGGAGGGAGAACCTACCTCACAACATCTCAAAGCTCGAATGTGATTGCAATGCTGTTGCAAAATTATGGTGCATCCGGAAGGAACGCAATAATAGGATCTTCTGGTTTCAAGCGAACTCCTACATCAAGACAATTGAAATCACCTGCTCAACATTGAGAGCCTGGCTTAGTCAAACGAAACTGCAAGCCAATACCTGTTTACTCGACCTGCTACAAAATTCTGGATGAAGGAGACGTCCGAAATTATTTTGAATGGTCTGCAACTGCACTCCTAGAAGCTGTAAACAAAGAACAAAGTAGCAACAAAATTTGATATTCTGACAGTCTAGAAATCTGAAACCTGAAAAGTCTGCTCTGAAAATAGGAGAACCTATAACAACATTTCAAAACCTACCACAGCACCCAGACATGTATCTGAAAATCTACTAATTGCATAACCTGACAACACAAAGCTATAATTGAATTCCTCTTTCCAAACCTTTGGACCTGCTGTCAAACTCCCTCAGCTTGACGCACCATCTTCTGTAAATATTTTTTCACTAATGAAATTGGGTGGTTCTACCTCCTACTTCATAAAAAAAAAAAAAAATTATCAAAGACATACAAGCATAAAAATTAAGAATATTCCCATTAAATCAATATGTATGTATATGAGCTTAATTAACATAACTATGAATGGCTACAACCATACTTTTAACATCCAAGCATCCATAAGTTAACCTCCAATTTATAATTACGTAACTCCAAACATTAGAGATTATAATATCAAAACTCAAAAGCATTACATAGAAACTAACATTCTTAATTCTCATTTGCCCTGAAGGTACCTGCAAAAAAAAAAAAAAAAAAAGGCCAAGCTTACATCTTAATCCTATTGCAAAAAAATTATATTCAAAAATATAAATACAAGATTATCAGAAAAAGATAAATACAAATTATTAAGGTTAATATACTCACTATCTTCATATTGTGGATATAATAAAACTTGAGGAGAATCCAATGGAGAATCACGCAGAGCACCATACCTATTAACAATAGACAAGATAAATTATGTAAGTTATAATCTACATCATAATTTAAAACTTCATTAAATAAATTAATATTATACCTTACTTGGTGTGCTGTATTTAAGATATACCATCTCTACAATAGTCTTACAAGATTAGAAACAATTATTCCTAAGCCACAAATTTTATCCTTCATTCCTGAACCTCTTGAACATCCACAAATCTCTTTGGTGAACTGTCAGATTTTTTGATTCTACGTATCTTTCGCATACACCACACCAATCCTTCCTTTTTAGTTCTTTTGACTTCAAAATCATGCGATATTAGGATGGAACCATCTGCCTACTGGATAATAAGCTCATGATGCTGCATGTAAAACTAAGAAGGAAGTTGTGATAGTGTCAGAGCATGGGAGGGGCATTTTTGTTTTAGTACATGGACCTAGGAGGGGCTTTAGAATTGCATGAGTTCATGATTTAGGTTGTGGGACTGTGGTTGCTTATTCTGGATGCTACTTTTTAAGATATTTGTAATAAGATCTGTATAATTAGCGATTACCTAAAGATAAAATGAGACTAGATACTTAACTTAGAATTTAGTTAACCTATCAATTAGAGCTATTTCTATACATGCTAAAGTTTCATGAAAATGAGTTTTGAACCTATGTTCTTTTTGAATGAATGAATTCCTTTTGAAAGTTGTCGAAGTCTTCCAATGTAAATCATTTTTCAGTTAGCTACGAATCAAAAGAACATGCACATATTTCTTTTATTCATAAGATTCGATGCACAGTAAAGGTTTGAAATAAGCAAATGAATAAAGCATAACAATTTACAAAATAAGAATATCCCCCCTGATTGAAATTCTTGGGAGAATTTTAGAGGAAATTGTATATAAATAAAGAACAAACATGCCCATCATTTACTATTTCTCTACTATGAAACCCATAAAGCATTTGTTTCACACTAACTTGAAAATTATAAAGCTATAATGAAATCAAAGAATATATATGTTCAATTATCTCAGCTTTAGAATCAAAAGAAGGATTTTGATATAAACTCTTCCTTCTTTGTATCATGCCCCTTATCTGAGATCGTGAGTCTAAGGGTCATGGCAACTACCGCATACTCATAACGAACTCTCTCCACAAGCATTCAG
Source organism: Elaeis guineensis (assembly GCF_000442705.2). Taxonomy (NCBI): domain Eukaryota; kingdom Viridiplantae; phylum Streptophyta; class Magnoliopsida; order Arecales; family Arecaceae; genus Elaeis; species Elaeis guineensis. Next base: position 104,040,354 of record NC_025998.2, read on the forward strand.
GGCATTCTAAAGATGATATCAATGCATCATAATAGAATTTATAATAAATTAAGTCCAAATTTAACTAATTAAAATTAACTTAAATCTTTCATAAAATTTCAATAATACTCAGAATATTTTACTCAAATAATAATCTTGTGAAACATAATAATAAATCAATATCTAAACTCGGTTGATACTATTGAGTCTCACTTGTAAGATCACTCCCAAAGTAGCACTTTTGTCCACAACTAAGAATTTGAATCTAAAAAGAAACAAGAGGTAATGAGCTTGATAGTACAGTAAATAATGAATATCTCAACTAGATATTTCAGATATTATCATAAAATATAATATTTAAAAATAAATATTATAAATAAATATAAGAATATATTTCATACTAATTCAATATAAATTATTTTTTTTAAATATTTATACATATACATAATCATAAATCTAATTTGAAACAAATCGTATATAATACAACAGCCTTAACTACGATCATACTTATCTCTGTGGCAGGGTCAGAACAGAAATAGTAAGCTCAAATAGAGTACCAATGGATAACCTCCATTGGTAGGATCCAAAATCTAATATACAATCTTCATTGGTAGGATCCAAAATCCAATGCATTATCCCCATTGATAGAGTTTAGAGTATTGATGTATAATCCCCATTGGCTGGTCCAGAGTCCAATACATAATCTTCATTAGCAATGTTCAGAACATAATTAGACTAAGAGTACAAAATCTGACCCATATCAAAATACTTTTGTAAGATAATATATATATATATCATAATTTCATGTATATTCTATAATAAATCCATAAACCATAATGTTTCAGAATCTTAATTTAAAAATCACTTTTCACTCAAATACAGTTTTATAAATCATACATAATTTTAAAGAATAATTATTTACTTTCAAAATAACTTATGAAATATCTCAAAAAGATGGTTCATACTTATCTCTGAAAATACTAAATGAATAGATTTAGTCAATTTTGAGAGCATCTTTCAAAATTTTTATTAAAAATATATTATTTTATAAGTCTTAACCATAACTAATAAAAATCCTAAGTTCTGACACTCTTACAAGGTGGATAAAAATGGTAGCATCCAACATCCAGATCGATCCAATCAGGATAGTTTTATCAGATCATGATTAGACTAAGATACAGATGATTTAATAGAGATCAATGGTGATCAAACCTATAAGTGCTTGATGAAAGTCAAAGTGCAAGTTGGTGCATTGATTGATAGTCAGGAATCAATTTAATTAAATAGCTTCATCTAATTAGGGATATAATGATTTGATAGAGATGAATAAGGATCAGATCTCATGATGCTCAATAAAGGCTCAAATAGTGTAGGCATGTTGTTCGACAAACAAATCAGTTCAAAACTTCTACTAGAATTAACTCAGATTCAAAGCAATAGGTCGGATATACTGGGTTCATAATGTTGGATATGTGCCCTAAGAGCTAGATTAGCTAACACTTGTAATACATTCTTCGGGCACAATTTGTAATTTGGCTTTGATATTAAGAAAATTGGGTTATTCCTATTCACATTATGTTTAATAATGTCTGTGAATCGTTCACTAGGTTAATGGATATGATAACATATATTCTTAAAAGTTAAAAATTTGAGACGTGTTATTATAGTTAACTCATAAATTGCTCTCGATCGTAGGATCATCATGGAGATAGTGATCGATCCAGAAGATTGATGTATGATCACTTTCTTTGGGTAGATAAGTTTTGAATCTACGATATGAAGACATCAGTGTAAAAGTACAGGTACTTATTAAGAACAAAGATACTGAGTGTGGCCATTTACAAATAGTCATAAAAAAATCTACCTTCTCATCAGTGACATGTTCATAGCTACGGTTGTATGTTTAGTTCTCTGACCTAAGGTGCATTAGCTATTCACCTCGAGAGTGCTATTGTTTGACGACACCATTACTCGATCTTCTAGCTATACGGAGATTTTAGGTGTATGTTGGCTATAGTATATTCTTTATAGGATTTGGATTGCACCAAGATGAGATTTATCAATCTCGATAAAGAAGTAGTCCAATGTAGATCATAAGATTGAGTTCATAAGCCTATGGCCATGACACTATGAAAGATAGAAATATATTTCTATTAGATTTCACATTGAACTCAAATTAAATGATTCTATCATATGACAGTGATGAGGTTTGACGAGTTAATCTTGACCTCAATTTTATTGGGACTCATGATAGAAGAATTGGATCACATGATAACTGTATCTAGAGATTTGTCTCTTCAGTTCTGCTAGCTTGTCACTACATTTTGCTAGATGTCATTGGTGGATTGTGAGAGCTTATTAAGATCATGATGGATCGATGATTCTTGATAGGAGTGAGTTAGAATTATTTCAACCTATTAAAAAGAGTTTCAATGATACTATAATGGAGATCATGATATATCTCACTATCAAATAGAATTGAACTTATAAACTCACACGATAAGAAAATTTATCTTGAATTGATTTAATTGGGCTTGTGAAGTCATAATTGGATTAAGATTTGATGAAATTCTATTGGGTTTAGGTGCACCATGCTAGTACATGGTTAAATCCAAATTCTTCTCTGGACTTAGTGTTAGAAAATATGTCTTAAATCAAATCATCTAGATTGTAGATGATTGTGCTCCATATAAGTATATGAATTATAGAATGATAAATATTATCTAGCAGATTCATCATAAGAAATATATTTTCTAAAATAGAACTCATATGTTATGATGAAGTTTTTAGAACTACTTTTAAAATGATAAAAGAAGATTTATCATGTGTGTCTTAAATCCTGCTCACGACCAAATGATACAATTGGTACAAGGATAATAATTGTATCAAGTATAGGTTGTTGTATATCATATTAGTTGGTTGTCCTCTTAACCAAGATGTGTGGTGACACGGATATGGCATACGGATGATATGTAGGAGTACATTTCACTGAGCGTGATCACTTTTAGAGCACTATACTGTCAAAGGTTGCTCTGATGGGATATGGGTATATGTGTCCCTCGGATCTGAGGCTATCTCGGTGACTTGTAAGCAACTCACTGTGCTTTGGTACCAGACTACCCAAATTTTTAATTCGATGATGGAAGGTTTCTGGGTACAATCAAGTATCTGTGAAGTCTGAGTGTGAGTGAAGATGTGAATGACCATTTCAAGTAAAATTGAAGATGATGCATCATTGTATTTCAATTCAATAAAATTTTGACCAAAGTAGTCCTAATGAAGAGTCATAGGATTTTTGAGGTTGAGACATAATGTGGATCACTCTTTCTGAGTTGACAGTTTACCCTTAGTCATCCTTGAGCATCAAGTGTCAAAGGGATGAATTATACAGTAACTATATCCGCATGAGTTCTAGAGTATTGCTAGGCATACATTTAGCCTATTCGAACGTCGGGTCCTATTGCTAGATGGTTACATCGATTAGTACAAGAATTATTCTTGTGCTACCGACTTAGGTTCGAACCTATGAGGTCACACACATAGAAGTACTTGTTTGATCAAATGGCTGATCAATAATTATGAATTATTGAAAGATTTAATTATCAATTTGATTGATGATTAATCTTATGCAAAGGTTACAATAAATTATTTACTAATAGTTAGTAAATTAAAAAAATAATTAATTAATAATATGATTATTAATTAGCTCAATTTGATTGAGCAATCGAAATTGGATTAGATCTAATTGAATTGGATTCAATTAGATTGGCTTTGGATTAATTGAATGCAGCCCTATTGAATAAGAGGGCTTATTCCAATTGATTTCTGAGATGCATTAATTTAAAATTATTTTAAATTAAATATAATTCAATTAATTTTATATAGGCTTGGATTGGATCAAACACTATTGAATAATAGGCTTGATTAGATCAAGCCCTAATATCAAATGAAGCACCTGATCTCCATCCTTGGATCAATAGGGTTTTAATCTAACTAATTTTCAATTAGATTGGGGCTTAATTGGGCTAGGATCTAATTAGTTAGTTTGTTATAACTAATTTCTAAATTAGTTAGAGTTAGATCCAAGGATTAGTTAGAGTTAGAACAAGATCTTGAATCCTATTAGGGAGTAGGACTAAACCCAAACCCCATGTAATATTTATCTATGCGTCCCATCTCTTTTCACGTGGTGAAAAATACCTCACGCCCTATTATGATGCACCACCCCATCTCTTCTCTTCCTCCCATGGAAAAGGAGGTGCCCCAATCTCCTCTTGGTTGCCGCCCCAAAAGAAAAAGAAAGAAGGAAGGGGGCGTCCAAGGGTTGGATGCCCCAACATTCCACACGCCAAGATCCTGTTTCTCCTCTTCTTCTTGGTATATTTTTTAATCTTTTTCTTACTGAGTTTTAGACATCAAAGAGAGGCTTTTCTACTAGTTATACAGTAAAAAATTGAAGAAAAAAAATTCTTCCTAAGGAGAGAAAGATCAAGAAAGAAGAAGCATCTTCTTTCTTGCGTGCAACCTTGAAAAAGAAGGAGTTCTTCTTTCAATTTTTTTATTTTTTTAAATAAAAATTAGATTAGATCTAATTTTTAACATATAAATTTAGAAGAAAAATATCAAAAAAAATTTGGTTTGGTTTTGAGGCTTCTTGAAGTTTTAGATCAAGAAAGAAGATGGGACTTCTTTCTTGCGCGCAGCCTTGAAGAAGAAGTTCTTCTTCTAGATTTTTTTTATAAAAAATAAATTAGATTAAATTTAAATTTTAACATGAGAATTTAAAGAAGAAATACTAAAAAAATTTGATTGGGCATTTGGGGCTTTCTTGAGTTCTTGATCAAGAAGAAAAAGGGAGAAGAAGAGAGAAGAACAGTTCTTCTCTTGGATTCTTCTTTTAGATTTTTTTGGATTTTAAGATTTTATATAATTTTTAATATGAGAAATCAGATTAAATCTGATTTTTATCATAGAAAATTAGAGAAGAAAAGTTCTTCTCAAGGGCATGAAAGAAAGAGAGAAAGGTTCTCTCTTATACATAAAAAATTAAGAAGAAAGAGTTCTTCTCTTGATCTCTATTATAGAGATCAGATGCATGAATCCAGAAAGAAAAGAAGAGGGTCTCCTTATTCTTCAATTCTGTCATATTCCTCTCAAATCAGTCAATGAATGGTGTCTTTGTGAGCTAGCACTCCCCGGGAGATCGATTAGCATGAGGACTTCATGTGGATATCCGTAGAGATCGGACGCATGTGCGATTGCCAAGCATCATGAAGAATCATCTACCATAGATTTCGGATGTGGTGATCTGCTACCCACACTCAGGTATAAGATTTTGATCTAAATTAATTTTTAGATGTAATCTAAATATGAATTAGATATGATCTAATTACACTTAGATATGTTCAGTATATGCTGATTTAAGATTTCAGATATATATACATGCATATTAGTTTGTGTCATAGATCCTATATGGTGATTTAAATTTAATCTAAGTATGCATTATAAATTAAATTATTTAATTTATATATGCTCTACTATAAATTTTAAAAATACATGCACATCACGCACCACGCTTCCCTTCAAATGGTATCAGAGCCAGGTTCATTATGACATGAACATATATGCATGTAGAGTTAAAATTTAGATTTAGCAATACATGAGATATGTTATGATCTAATTTTAGATACAATCTAATGTAAAATCAAATCTAATACAATTTAGATTTGATCTAAATTTTTTCATATATGATATATGAATAAGATTAGATGTTCTGAGTAGCAAAATACTCGAATTGGGTAATCACCAAACCGTCCGGTCATAGGAGCAAGTAGGGTTACATGACCCTCTCTTCCCATTCAATGGGGTGCTCTTCATGGCATGTAGGGATGCCACTGTGAGGTCCTATGAAGAAGAAAGTGAAAAGAGAAAACTTACCTTCTTGGAAAATCCTAGATCTTGATATCTTAGGTGTTGTTGTATGTGATACAAGTTGTGAAGAAACTGGTTACATCTAATCTTGATTAATCAAAATTGCTTTGATTAAAAATCATAAAAATTTTGATTTGATCTAAAGGATTTTGTGATTTAATATAAAAGGTTTACATAAGAAATTGTTTCATAACTTTAACCCATGTTGATGCTATATTTAATTAAGAATTAAGAAATATATTTTAGATCTAATATTATGATTAAAGATCTAATGACATTGCATAAAACATGGGGCATGGGATAGCCCAAATCAGATCCTTTAATTGAGTTAGACCTAAGGTTAAAATCAAAGACTCAAATGGACTAAAAAGAGTAGTTGATCCAATCTAACCAATAGTTGATTTAGATTAGATCAAGGATACTCTAGATCAAAAATAATAGTTGTAGTTGATCGAGTCCATATCTTTAATCAAACCAAATAGACCTTGATTCAGACTCAAAGGTTGAGCCCGAGTCATTAGGCTAATTAGATCGCTAGGTGACTTGAGTTGACTCATGTTGTTAAGGTTAATCAGTATGACTAATTTAGGTACCCTAGACTGACTTGTCTCTAATCCTTCTCATGACTTGGTAAAGCCAGTGGGAGGATCTACGACATGCTGGTTGGACTCACTAGTCACTAATCTTTCTTATGACTTGGTGAAACCAGTGAGAGGATTATGACTTGTAGGTCGACTGATGTCCTCTAAGATATATTAATCAAATCTTCTAAATTATTAGGTCCATAAAATGAGCTAGTTATAGGGATAACTAGATCATAGCCTCCTATTAAGGTGCATGATAATGAGTCCAATATTCCAAATAGGCATTGGAGGCACCACACGTTTGGTGTCTATTACGTATTGGAATTATCATTCATTATATGACCATCTTATTGTACCTTCAGATTAATGATCAAGTTAGTCGAGCCACACTCGAGCTTGGACATATATTTTATTGGATGCACTTGATGTTGTCATGTTAATAGTTGGACCTAATCAGGATTTTTAGTGGAGGCACCACATGCCTGCTGAAGGGATGCCTGAGGCAAAATTTGATTATTAAAAATTATTTGAAGAAACAATTGATTGTGAACCTACTCATGGATGACTAGGGTTGGCCGAGCCACACTCAAGCCTGAATGCAGTCTGTATGGATTCTAGTACCTGCTAAAGAATTAAAGTAATTCCTTGGATTGGAGGTAGAGGCTACCAATTCGTATAAAATAGTGAGAGAATTTTTAGACTAAAATTTAAATCTTTAGGCTTAAAATAATTTATATACTAAAGGTCAATTATTCTTTTTTCAAAAATGGCTAGAAAATTATCGCTCTGTTCATTGTTAGACGGTGACAATGTTATCAAACCTAATTTCGATAGTCAGTATCGAAAGTTGAATATAGTTTTTTGAGCAAATTAATCAAGAAGTCTCAGGCTAACCCAAACAGGCTTAAAAAAAAAATCAGCAAATAGTTGCTAGTCAAGATATTATGTGATAACTCCTTGAAGTTTTTCGATTGGTAATACTACTATCTGGGTATAGGATACCGATAGTGCAAGTTATGCTTGCAAATAGTTGCAAAATACTTCAGGATAGTAGAAGGTTTGAAAAAATGACAAGAAACTCCTAAATGTAAGACAGAAGTTTGTTCTAGTCTTAACATTAGAAATCATCCAACTTATTTTCAACCCTGAAGATGTCATTTTTAGTGATTGCCACTATTGTCCAATCTTATTGATGGTGTCAATAAGTATAATTATTGTAATATCATTGTGAATGATACTACAATAATGAGTAGATAATTAAAAATGACATAAACTTATTATCATAGCCTGTTAGTGTAAAGTACATATCTGACTAGCATCCTAAATTAGACAATGTCATTGAAGTCTATTTTTGGTATAGTTGACTTATTCATCTTTTATCAAAAAGGATAAATAAGCCAGTGATGTTCTAAGTTATGGTCCATATTGATGTAATTACACTCACGAATATTAATGCCAGAAGAGGGCTTACTACTTCATTAAAATCTCTGATGATCTATTTTTGTATGGGTGTGTCTTGCTTATGAAGCATAAACCCAAATCAATTAAAATATTCAAATGATTCTATAATGAGATGGAAAAATGAACTGCAAAGAGTATTAAAATTTATCAATTTGACTGATGAAGTGAATACCTTTACAGTATTTCTTCAAAAAAATTAGATTCTCTCTTAATGGACCTCTCCTGAGACATCATTATTTAAAAAGATGTTTGAAAAGAGAAATTGAATCTTGTTAGACATGGTTCGATCTATTATGGAGTTTGCTGGTCTGACTGAGATCATATTTTAGAGACTACTTGATATGTGCTCGAGAATATTCCAAGCAAATCGATCACAAAACTCCATATGAGATATAGACTAGGATAATTCGATACTTTCTTACTTTAGAGTTTGTAGTGTCGAATTTATATGAAATATTCACTAATCGACTAGCTTGGATCTTGGTCTGATAAATTTTATTTAAGGATAATTCTTCTACCTCCTAATGGACATGAGATGTTAATGAATCTTAAGGTATTCTTTTTGAAAAGAAAATTTCTTGGTGAAAGAACTGATGCCTTTAAGAGTAAGCTTAATAAAGCTTGATAAGTAGGAGAACCAACTCTGACACAAACCAACAGAACCAAAATTGATTAGATCAAATCCAAAACCCGATGTAAAGGCATCCTGGAATAGATATAGTAGAGTACCGTATCAGTCGAACAGATATTTCATTTCTAGATTCGAGATAGAGATTCGATCTCCCATACAGATGCAATACAAGGATCTAACATTGAGAAGTGGCTTGAAACTATTAAATCTGAAATAAAGTCTATAAAGATCAATAATGTATGGACATTCATTGGTTCATCTGAAGGGGTAAGACCCATAAAGTGTGAGTGGATTTTAGATGGATAAGAGGTGCAGATGGAAAGGTGGAGACCTATTAATTCTATCTGATTGTCAAATGATTTCATCAAAGTTATAGTATTGACTATGACAAGACGATTTTCTTATGGTAATCCTCAAGTCCATTCAGATTGAATCAAACTTCTTAGAGTTAGAATATATATTTTGAATATATGACTTTGTTAAGAATGAAGCAAAATCCTGTATGTACAAATGGGCTAATAATTCTGTAAAATCATTCTTTGTGCTATTTCGATGAAATTTTCTTAATCGAAAATAACATCCCTATATTACAGAGAATAAAAGCTTGGTTGTCATCTCTATTTTTCATAAAAATTTTGAAGATTATGAAAACCATCCTTAAATATTTATGAAATACTAAGGACCAATAGCTCGTTATGGAGAATCTGACTTAAAATCTGTGGAATACTGATTCTAGTTTTTAGTTGGATGAAAATAAAAAAGTTGTGTCAGATTGTGTTTTTATCCTAAATAAAAAGATGAGTGACATGCTGGAAAGGCTCCATGCAATAGTAAGTAGCCAATTTTATTTGCGATATGGAATTCTTTGCAGCATTTGATGCTGGTAAAGAAGTTGTTTGGTTATGAAAATTCATCAGCGAACATGGAGTGGCACCCTCCATTGATGATCCAGTCTTTCTATATTGACAACAGTACTGGAGCCATAGCTCAAGCTGAAGAATTAATGTTTAATCTGTGAACCAAACACTTTTTGCATTGCAATCAACTTGTTCGATAAGATCGAAATAAAATCAACCTTAGAAAGATCGACTGAAAGGAGAACTTGACCTACCCATTGACTAGAGCAATCGGATCTAATGAGTTCGATGATCTAAAATAGAAGATGGATATTTGATACCGATTTGATTGGCTTTGGTCTAAGTGGGAGTTGTTAAAAAATATATCATAAAGCCAATCATCTAGGTTGTAGATGATTATGCTCCATATAAGTATATGAATTATAGAATGATAAATATTATCTGACAGATTCATCATAAGGAATATATCTTCTAAAATAGAACTTATACGTTATGATGAAGTCCTTAGAACTACTTTCAAAATGATAAAGGAGAATTTATCATATGGTTCTTAAATCCTGCTCGCGATCAAATGATACAATTGTTACAAAGATAATAATTGTATCAAGTGTAGGTTGTTGTATACCATATTAGTTGGTTGTCCTCTTAACCAAGACGTGTGGTAACATGGGTATGGTATACAGGTGATATGTAGGAGTATATTTCACTGAGCATGATCACTTTCAGAGCACTCTACTGTCAAGGGTTGCTCTGATGAGATATGGGTATATGTGTCCCTCGGACCTGAGGCTGTCTCGGTGACTTGTAAGCAACTCACTGTGCTTTGATGTCAGACTATCTGAATTTCTAATTCGATGATGGAAGATTTTTGGGTACAGTCAAGTACTTGTGAAGTCTGAGTGTGAGTCAAGATGGGATTGACCACTCCAAGTAAAATTGGAGATGATGTATCATTGTATTTCAATTCAGCAAAACTTTGATCAAAGTAGTCCTAATGAAGAGTCACAGAATTTTTGAGGTTGAGACACAATGTGGACCACTCTTTCTGGGTTGACAGTTTACCCTTAGTCATCCTTGAGCATCAAGTGTCAAAGGGATGAATTATATAGTAACTATATCTACATGAGTTCTAGAGTGTTGCTAGGCATACATTCGATCTATCCAGACATCAGGTCCTATTGCTATATGGTTACATCGATTAGTACAAGAATTATTCTTATGCTACCGACTTAGGTTCGAACCTATGGGGTCACACACATAGAAGTACTTGTCTGATCAAATGGCTGATCAACAATTATGAATTGTTGAAAGGTTTAATTATCAATTTGATTGATGATTAATCTTATGCAAAGATTACAATAAATTATTTACTAATAGTTAGTAAATTAGAAGAATAATTAATTAACAATATGATTGTTAATTGATTCAATTTGATTGAATAATGGAGATTAGAATAGATCTAATTGAATTAGATTCAATTAGATTGGCTGTGGATTAATTGGATGCAGCCCTATTGAATAACAGGGCTTATTCCAATTGATTTCAAAGATGCATGAATTTAAAATTATTTTAAATTAAATATAATTTAATTAGTTTTACATAGACTTGGATTGGATCTAATCCTATTAAATAATAGGCTTGATTGGATCAAGTCCTAATATCAAATGAAGCACCTGATCTCCATCCTTGGATCAATAGGATTTTAATCTAACTAATTCTTAATTGGGTTGGGGCCTAATTGGGCTAGGATCCAATTAGTTAGTTTGTTATAACTAATTCCTAAATTGATTAGGATCAGATCCAAGGATTAGTCAGAGTTTAAATAAGATTTTGAATCCTATTAGGGAATAGGACTAAACCCAAACCCCATGTGATATTTATCTACGCATCCCATCTCTTTTCACACAGTAAAAAATGCCTCATGCCCTATTATGATGCACCACCCCATCTCTTCTTTTCCTCCCATGGAAAAGGAGGTGCCCAATCTCCTCTTGGTTGCCACCCGAAAAGAAAAAGAAAGAAGGAAGGGGGCATCCAAGGGTTGGACTCCCCAACATTCCACACGCCAAGATCCTATTTCTCTTCTTCTTCTTGATATATTTTATAATCCTTTTCTTGCTAATTTTTAAACATCAAAGAGATACTTTTTTGCTGGTAATACAGTAGAAAATTAGAGAATAAAAATTTTTCTCAAGGTGAGAAAGATCAAGAAAGAAGAAGGGTCTTCTTTCTTGCGTGCAGCCATGAAGAAGGAGGAGTTCTTCTTTCAATTTTTTTTTTATTTTTTTGGATAAAAATTAGATTAAATCTTATTTTTAATATATAAATTTAGAAAAAAAATATTAGAAAAAATCTGGTTTGATTTTGAGGCTTCTTGAAGTTTTAGATCAAGAAAGAAGATAGGTCTTCTTTCTTGCGCGCAGCCTTAAACAAGAAGGAGTTCTTCTTTTAATTTTTTTTTTATTTTTTTAAAAAATAAAAATTAAATTTAATTTAATTTTTAATATAAAAATTTAGATAAAAAATATCAAAAAAAATTGGTTGGACGTTTGGGGCTTTCTTGAGTTCTTGATCAAGAAGAAAAAGGGAGAAGAAGAGAGAAGAACGGTTCTTCTCTTGGATTTTTTTTTTGAATTTTTTTGGATCTCAAGATTTTATATAATTTTTAATATTAAAAATTAGATTAGATCTAATTTTTATCATAGAAAATTAGAGAAGAAAAGTTCTTGTCAAGGGTGTGAAAGAAAGAGAGAAAGGTTCTCTCTTATACATGAGAAATTGAGAAGAAAGGGTTCTTCTCTTGATCTCTATTGTAGAGATCAGATGCATGAATCCAAGAAGAAAAGGAGAGGATCTCCTTATTCTTCAATTATATCATGTTTCTCTCAAATTAGCTAATGGATGGTGTCTTTGTGAGCTAGCACTTTCGGAGAGATCGATCAGCATGAGGACTTCATGTGGATACCCGTAGAGACTGAATGCGTGTGCGACTACCAAGCATCATGAAGAATCATCTACCATAGATTTTGGATACGGTGATCTGCTATCCACACTCAGGTATGAGATTTTGATCTAAATTAATTTTTAGATGTAATCTAAATATGAATTAGATATGATCTAATTACACTTAGATATGTTCAGTATATGCTAATTTTAGATTTCAGATGTACATACATACATATTAATTCATGTCATAGATCCTATATCATGATTTAGATTTGATCTAAACATGCATTATAGAATAAATTGTTTAATCTACATATGCTCCATTGTAAAATTTTAAAAATACATGCACATCACCCACCACATTTCCCTTCACTTAGTTCCTTATTAGATAAAGTTTAAATCAAGTCAAAAGCCTTCATCCTAACCTAATCTTGTTGGATTTAAGATGCACCACTTTGGGTGCCCATTTGGATTGGATCCAACCCATTTGGAGGCGCAAGCCTCAAGTCTTCCTCTTTTACCCATTTGACTTGACATTGAACTTTTGGAAAGTATCTTGTGGAGTGTACACCATCTCTGGATGAGATCCAAAAGGGCACACACCCCCTCTTCTTTTGGCAAGTTCCATAGGTGCAAGCCACATGGAATGCATGTGGCGATTGAGAGGAGCACACACCCCTCTCTAAATTCAGCATGAGGAGAAGGGAAGGTGGGCACATGCCCCCCCTCTCTTTCTTACATGGATGAGAACAATTTGGTGCCCACTGTGGTTTCCTATTTTGGGAGATTGGATTCCATATGAGCATAGTTTTCTTAGAAAATAAATCAGCTTATAAGGAATCAGTTTTTGTATCCTCTCTGATTTTCTATTTGGGATGATTAGACTCCATGTGAGCTTGATTTTCTTGGAAAGAAAATCAGCTTATAAGGAATCAATTTTTGTATAACAAAATTTGTCGATAAACCCGATTGGATTTCAATTTTGACTCTGTTTTGAATTTGAAATATGAGTTCTATTTAAGAACCTTATTTTTGGGTTCATATGAGAGAATAGAAAATCTAATTTTCTGCACCCATCTCCCTGTGTCCACACCCCTTTCCTTCTCCTATCTCCCTTGCATGCCCAAAGGGTTGGGCATCCTCATCTCTACTAGCCTAAAGTAGTTAGGTGAATTCTCTTATGCTAAGAAAAAAAGAAGGTGTAATCTCAAGCATTGAGATTGTGAGGAAGAGGATCAAGCATTGATCTAGGATCCAGAAAGGCTCAATAGAAGAACGATCCATGGTTGACTTAATGGATATTTGTAGAGGCCGAGCACGTGCATAGCTCCATAAGTAAACCTCCTTCAGATACACGATATACAGATTACGGTGTTCATCCATCCACACAAGGTGATGAGATCATCTCTCTCTATTTTATATGTTGATATAAATGCTTAATAAATTTGATTTAGATATATGCCTGGCATATCAGATCGGTGAAAAATTTTTGAATTTCGCTACTTCTGATCCGAACCGATCTGATGTGCCATCCGATCCTTCAACTGATATCATAGTTAGATTGTACAGATCATAGATCTAAATCAAATCTGATCTGATTCAGATAAGATCTGAAGTAGTGATTAGATCTAAAAATATTTAGATTAGATCTACAGATCTAAAAGTGTTTTAGATTTAAATTCAGTATGTGTTACACTAGATATGATATATGAGATATATGCTAGCAATTGATGCATAAATCTAGTCTAATTGTCTAATTAGCTAAGTACTCTAAATGGATTTATCACCAAGCCATCCAGTCATAAGAAAAAATAGGGATTAAAGTCTCTCTCTTATCCAATCAATGGATTTTCTTATGATGTGTAGGAGTGCCAAGTGGTTACATCCCATGAAGAAGAACGATGAAAGAAAAAATTTAATTTCTTGAAAAATTCTAGATCTAAAATCCTAGATTTTGATTGATTATTATGTATATTTTTATTGTTTAGATATGAAAAATATTTTCAAATCTAAATTAGAACTTTTATGATGCATGCATAATCTAAAAACTATGAAACCTGCTGTTGGCATGCCTACTGAGTCAACTCAGTGCCCTGAGGGGTCGGCTCAATCTATGATTGAGCCAACTAAATTGTCAGACAGAGAGCGATAGGTTTTTGCTCATCACAGGTTTGTCGGCTCAGTCCTGTGATTGAGTCGACTCACTGTACTAAACTGACTCAAGTCCAAGATGAGTCGACTCAGTTTTGTGAATATTTTTTTTTGTATGTGATATAATGCAATGTGATCTAAATTGTTTAGACATTAGACCCCTAAAATTAATTGAGAAATAAGATATGAAATTAAATAGATCTAAAAATTATGAATTCAAGATCTAAGTCAATTTTATAATGCATAGGTTCAGGGTGTGGGTAGCTCAATTAGGTCTAGTTTGAATAGTTGATCAAATCAAATCAAATATTGGTTAAGAGGGGATCAAATGTGCTCGTGACCAACCCAAGTAGTTGTAAGTTTGGTTGGATTGATTAACAGTCATATATTATAGATCAACTTGAGACTTAATCTGGCTCAATGGTTCGAGCCCGGGTCAATAGACTAACTTGATCAATTCTAATCAATCAATTTGGTGTCTAAGATAAGTACATAGATGGTGATTCTTTAATTAGTTTCGTTGTCTGACCTAGCAAATTTGTTGGTGTCTAAGAAAAGCAATGGGGGGAACCCCATACATCTTAACTTATCTGATCATTTTGAAAGATTATATTTTATATTAGGTTACTTTATTGAACTCGAGCTAGCCCATGCCACTAGGTTAGTCATAATCATTATGACTAATTAAGGAAGAGATCTAAATCAAATCTTTCTAATAAAATATTAAGTCTAACGATCTTCCATCATCATAGTTTTGCGGGCCCTTCTCAGGGTTGATTGTTTTCAACTGGATACAGTAGTTCAGTTACTCTAAAAAGATGCAACCACACTATTAGGTATGAGATACTACAGGATGAAGATGGGGTTGGGCTCAATATTCTAAATATGGTGAGAATCCTAATGATGGCTTTATTTTTCACAAATGATGGATCTGAGTTAACTAAGAAGTGGGTTAATATTCTAGGTATGGTGAGACTTCACGAATTAGAGACTGAAGATAGCTGCATCATGTTTAGAGAAATATTGGACAAGAGTTGTCCACTTATCGATTGACCCATCACCAACAACTATTAGGTGAGGTGGCGAGCCATTCGGTGAGACCGCAGTACCCACTAAAAATCTTTGATCATAAAGATTTTTATTTTTCTACCCAGAGAGTGTGAAAATCTAAGAAAAATAGTGAGAGCCCATATTTATTTTTAAAATAAAATTTTTAAAATAAATTAGTTAAGTCAATTATAAAATCTAACTAGAAACTTTGACTCTCTTTAAGAACAATGTCTACTTCAAATCTTCAGTCAAGATCCTAGAAATCAATAGGTTGATCGGACCAAATTTTAAGAATTAGCTCTAAAATTTGAAAATTATTTTGAGTTTTGAAAAATTGATCTATGTCTTTGACCAGGACCTTCCCTCTTTTTCAGTCCGTCTGACCACTTATCAGAGAATATCTCATGAGAAATGGTTGGATGATGACAACAAGATTATGTGCTACGTGTTGGCATCAATGTCTAATGAATTGCCATGCTTACATAAAGATGTGAAGACTGCCAGGTAAATGCTGGTTCACCTATAAGAGTTGTATGATGAACAGAGTCCGCAGCTCGCTACGAAGTATCCAAATGACTCTTCAAAGCAAAGATGCATGATGGGCAGTCGGTCCACAATCATTATTTAATAATGATCAAGGATCTCAAAGAGTTTGAGAAGCTCAGTATGTCCATAGATAAGGACTTGCAGGTTGATCTCATTCTGCAGTCCTTGACTGATTCATATGGGCAGTTTATTGTAAACTTCCTTATGAATAAGATCTAGTGCACCATCTATGAGTTGGTCAACATACTGGTTACTACTGAGAGTACCTTGAAGAGTTCAAGGAGCTCTGTGCTTGCTGTGGAGTGGACTTCTTTCAAGAGAAAGTCTATTAAGAAGAAGAAAAAGTCCACGAAGAAACAGAAGGTGGAGAGCAAGAAAAAGAAGAAGAAGGCCGCTGATAAAGAAAAATGTTTCTATTGTCATACCGACGGCCATTGAAAATAGAATTGCCCAGCTTACCTGGCAACCTTGAAGAACAAGAAGGAAGGTGGACCTTCTGAAGATATGCTCGTCATAAAAGCAAATCTTACGATTTCTTTTGCATCTAGTTGGATGCTTGACTCTAGATCTAGTGCTCATTTGTGCACTTCTTTATAGGATCTTAAAGATAGCAGGAGGCTGAGGGATGGTGAAATAATCCTGCACATTGAAAATGAAGCAAAAATTACTGTTGTGGCTGTGGAAACATACTCTCTTCGACTATCATCAGGGAATATTTTGTTGCTGAGAAACTATTACTTTGTATCTACTATGACCAAAAATTTGATTTCTGTATCTTGTTTAACACAGAAAAATTATGTAATTAGTTTCTTTAAAGACTACTGTACTATGTATTTAAGAAATACTAAAGTTAAAAATAATTTTCTTATCAATGATCTTTTTCAGTTACATGTTGATATATCTGTTAATTATGTCAAGCAAAATATGAATGTCATAGGTTCTAAACATCCTAGAGATAATGTAAATGAAAAGTATTTGTAGCACATAAGACTAGGTCATATTGGAGAAGATAGGATTAATAGATTGGAGAAAATCAACCTATTGGATCCGTTGCCTTTCGAGTCATATCTGGTCTATGAATCATGTCTTCAAAAAAAAAATAACCAAGCTATCCTTTATAGGACATGAAAAAAGGACCATAGAAATACTTGCTTCGGTGTATTCTGATGTTTGTGGCCCATTTGATGTACTGATCAGAGAAGATTTTTCTTACTTCATTATCTTTATCGATAATTTTTTATGGTATAGATATGTGTACCTTATGCATCACAAGTCTGAGACCTTTAAAAAGTTCAAAGAATTCAAACATGAAGTAGAGAAACAAACTGAAAAGTTTCTTAAGGTTCTTCGATCAGATCAAGGAGGTGATACCTTAGTGGAGAATTTTTGGATTATCTTAAGCAATATGGCATAGTCTCACAATGGACTCCATTTGTAATATCTCAACTCAATAGGATTTCAGAATGGAGAAATCGGACCTTATTAGATATGGTTCGTTCCATGATAAGCTTCACAGACCTTCCTATTTTTCTTTGGAGATATAACTTCTTGATTGCCATTTATTTACTGAATAGGGTTCTATCTAAAGCCATTCCTACCACACCATATAAGATGTGACATGAAAAGAAATTGAGTCTAAGTCATCTCAAGATTTGGGATTGTCCGATCCATGTCAAACGATAATAGGTGGACAAGTTAGAAAGTAGATCCCTTAGAGCTCGTTTTATTAGATATCCTAAGAAATCGTTAGGATATTATTTCTATCTTTCAGAAGACCACAATATAATTATTAGTCGACATGCAGTATTTCTTAAAAAATAGTTTATTCAGGATAAAGGCATGGAAAGATAGATTAGGCTCGATGAGAAAGTCTCTGAAGAGTAGCGAGCCCTGAAACCTAAGGAACCCATTCAGTCTGAGCTGATCCACACACTTCTTCCTCCACCTCGTAAGTCTAGTATGGTTTTCCATCCTCCTAAGAGGTACTTAGGTATTGTCTCAGAGGACGTAGAGAAAATATTCCTCACAAAAAATGAGATACATGGAGATGACCCCAAAACTTATAACAAGGTGATATCAGATATCGACTATGAGAAGTGGTTAGAGGTAATAAAATCAAAAATTGACTCGATGTACTCCAACCAAGTCTGGACCTTGATAAATCCACTTGAAGGTATTGTACCAATTGGATATAAATGGATCTTCAAGAGAAAGAAAGATGCAGATAGAAAAGTGAAGATCTTTAAAGCTAGGCTCATGGTGAAAGGGTATATTCAGCGTGAAGGTGTTGACTATCAGAAAACCTTCTCGTCTGTGGCTATGCTTAAGTCTATCCACACGCTGCTTACCGTTGCAACATATTTCAATTATGAAATATGATAAATGAATATGAAAATGATATTCTTAAATAGATATCTTGAGAAAGATATCTATATGGAATAGCCATTTGGTTTTATTTTCAGTGATAGTGATCATAAGGTTTGCAAACTACAACAGTCCATTTATGGACTTAGGCAAGCATCCCAGAGTTGGAATGCTCATTTCAACGATGTAATCAAATCATTTGATTTCATCAAAAATGAGAAAAAATCATGTGTCTTCAAAAAGATTAGTAGGAGCACTATCATATTTCTTATATTATACGTGGATGACATCCTCCTGATTGAAAATGATGTTCCTATGTTAACCTCAGTTAAAGTTGTTGGAATTCGGAGTTTGGTGCATGCATGTGTGTTTCAAAAATTTTATTTTCTAAACACCATAGTAGAGAATAAGTTTAAAATACTTTTAATCTAAATTATGCATGCATAAAAATATAAAACCATATGGATCTATCTCATATATTGAAATTGATATATACTGAAATTTATATTGTGATCAAATCACATACCTATTTTGTAATTCTTTTCTTCGAATCTGGATCTGAAAAAGAAGAGATTCTTTCTTAGCCACACAAGTATCCAGCTTCTACGAGTATCCACTCGGGATCAGTCTGGAACAGTTCTCTTTAATCTAAATTTTGATTCTCCAAAATTCAGCCTACTGAATCTGAACGAAGCCTGGATCGCGATCAATACTTGATCTTTCTTCTTGATCTTCTTCTTCTCCTCTTCTCTAGACTTTTCTTCTTGCTATGTGCTACTACAAAACATCGACAACAAGCCAAGAGAGGATGCCCAACACCTTGGGCGTGTGGGACTTTGGGACATCCCAAAAGATTAGGACGTGTGGGACACCCAAAGGGAGAAGGGAGAGGGAGAGGAAGAGAGGGCTTAGGGGGATCTTTTAGGCATGGGGCTTGCTAGTTTGGGATGGTCTAGGGATCTTAGAGGAGGTCCCTTTAAATAGGTATAAGGATTAAATCCTACATAATACAAGTCCTACTTGTATTGGGTTTTCTATTAACTTAAGTTATCTAATTTACTTTAGGAGACTCTTTAGGTGCCAACAATTGAGGCCCTTACACCTATAATTAGACACCCCAAAATACACCCAAGAGACATCCCATAAGAGAACTAAAATCTCTCTAATCAATGGACATGCTCAACTTGATCAAATCAAGGTGGCGTCCAAAAATAATTATCAACAAAATTAATTAGGGACTTGCACCCTTAATTAATATGATCCATAACCTTAGACATCCAACAATTGGAGTCTCATGAATCTTATTCATGTAAGTTATTAGTAGGTAATTAAGATAGAATTATCTTATCAAATAAGTAATCCCAACAAAAAGAGAAATTGGATCCAAGCATGTGCTAGCAAGATTATCATGAACCCAATAGATTTCTCTAAACCCAATTGATACTTTATAAGCTCAATTACTTATTCCAGATCTAATCTCTTTATTGTATGACCCCATAGATTCAATTCTATCAAGTATTGAGATATACAATGATCTCTATTATTGTATCATTGAAACTCTTTTCAATGGATCGAAACAATTCCACTCTAACTCAGTAAAGATTGTCGATCTAGAACGATCTTAGTGAGCTCTCACAATCCATCAGTGATACCTAGCAGTATGTAGTGACAGCCCAATAGAACTAAAATAAACCTCTAGGTATAGTTAACATGTGATTCAGTCTCTCTATCGTGAGTCTCGACTAGATAGCAGGTCATGGATAAATCGTCAAATCTTAATATCAGTCATATGATAGATTCGATTAGCTCAAGTCCAGTTGTGACTTCTATGAAAACTATTTTCCATCAATCACACTACTATGGTCATAAATTTTTGGACTTAGCCTTTTGAATCTCATAAGACTACTTCTTTCTATCAAAATCGATAGATCCTATCTTGATGCACACCCCACTCCTACAATGGATCAACTGTCGCCAACATCCACTACAAGGGCTCATTGAGATTCATGTTTATATATCAGTCAAACTTCAGCAGTCTCACTACGAGCAGTAATACCATCTCAAGTCAAAGGACTAGTCACACAACTACAATATCAAAACAATCACTGACGATTGAATAGAAATTTAAGTGATCTCTCGTATGGTCATGCTCAGTACTAGTGTTCTCTAATAATTATTCGTACTTATCGTCCTGTGTCTCTACACAGTAGATCAGAGACTCATCTATCTTGAAGAAAGTGATTTGTGTAACAGTCTATTCAGATCTATCACCGTACATCCTCATGATGATCCTATGATCGGGAGCATTTAGGAATTAAATATATGTCTCTAATTTTTAACACTTTGAGAATATATATCAAAACTAATTTCATGGATAATTCAAGGACATATCATACTTGAATGAAAAAAATTATCCTTTTATTTATCATATCAATATATTAAGTACAAAATTAGGTCCTAGAATTATTACAATGTGTCAGTCTGTTGGAAATAGTGTCTCAAAGCCAATCGTCAGCCTGTTGATGGTTGTGCTCTTTATTGTATTAGTACATGAATCATAAATAAATAAAAATTATTTTGACATTTTTCATCACAAATTATCATCTTCTAATGAACTCTTGTGTTGTGGTGAAGTCCTTAGGACTATTTAGACTCGACAAAGGTGGATTTGTCATTTAGTCCTTAAATCTATTCGCGATCAAATGATACGTTGTTACCAAGGACAATAATATTTATTGAGCATAGGTCGTTGTGTGCCATATAGGTTGGTTGTCTTTTTAACCAAGAAGTGTGGAGACACTGGTATGGCATACAGGTGAGATATAAGGGTACATCTGTACTAAACGTGACCGACTCCGGAGCTATCTCTACTGTCAAGATTTGCTCCGATGGGATATGGGTATAAATGTCCCTTCGACCTGAGACCGCCATGGTGACTTGCAAGCAACTCACTACACTTAGGCACTGGACTACCTGAATTTCTAATTCAGTGACGGAAGGCTGCTGGGTGTAGTCAAGTACTTGACTTGTCAGTGCGTGTGTTAAGATGGGATTGACCACTCTAGTTCAGGAGCTGTGTATAGTCGTATTTCAATTTAGCTAAACCTTGGCCAGGGTAGTCTTAGTGAGAAGTCACAGGACTGATTGAGTTGAGTACGACTCAGATGATCTAATCAGGGTTGACAGTTTAACCCTGAGTCATCCTAAACACAAGGGTCAAAAGGGATGAATTATACAGTAACCATATTCACATAGGTTCTGAGTGTTGTGATTGTGACTATTCGACCTATCCAGATGTTGGATACCATTGCTAGATGGTCACTTCGATTAGTACAGGAATTGGTTCCTGTGCTACCGGCTTAGGCTCGAACCTGTGGGGTCACACACATTAGAGGTTCCTATCTGATCTGATGGCTGATGAAGAGTCTTAATATTCATGGACTATGAGTCCTACGTGTCTGGGACTCTGTGATCGAGAATCAAGATTCTCTGATCACAAGTCCCACATATTTTGGGTACCGGGGTCAAGAGTCCCACTGGTTTGGGACTCTACGATCTAGGTTTCATATTGATGGACTTTGATACCCGATTGCCTATTGAATTTAGACTCAATATTTATGAGAGGTTTAATTAGTAATTTGATCACTAATTAACTTAATTTGATTGAGTAATTATTTTTGGATCAAGTCCAATTGAATTGGATTCAGTTGGGTTTGACCCGATTAGGTTAAGAGTTGACCTAATCATCGAGATGGTTTGATCCCTGATTTGATCAGGGGTTGGGCTTAATCGATTCCTCATTTGACTAGAATTTTATTGAGCCTAATTAAACCTAATTAAGTTGGATTTAATTTAGTCTAATTGTGCTTAACCTATTTAGATTAGGTTGGCTCAATTAGGTTCAAACCACCTTGACCTTTCTCCTTGCACCACCTCACTTCTTCTGCGCATATTTGAATTCACGAGAAGCAACTTCTTGTGAATTTTCTCCATACAGAAGGCATCCCACACCCACCCTTGTGCACCAATTATCTGGATAAAAATAAGTTGGTTGGCCATTCAAATTCAAAAGAAAGTTTGAATTTGAATGAGCAACCAACTAATCCATGCGCCATGCTCTTATCTTGTGCGCCCCATATTTTACACGAGAAAGTGTTTCTCGTGTAAACTCTCCATGCACAAATTAACTCACGCCCCTTCTCTTCTCATGCTCAAGTGGATAGGGATGAGTTGGTTTTGCATTTGAATTCAAATTTGATTTGAATTCAAATGTGCAACCACTTATCTTTATCCTCTCATGCGGATAAGACACATTCGATATTGTTTTAAAAGGAGGAGAAAGGTGGGGCATGCATAGAATTTTTTTTTTGGAGAAAAAGAGTGGGGTGTGAGGAAGCCTTGTGTGCAAGTAGGAAGTCCATATCCTTCTGAGAGAAAAAGAAAGAAAAGAAAAAACAAGTGGGCGCAGGGTTTCCAATGAGTTCCCTAGGGTTTCAGCCTGGGGTTCGGGAAGTGAGAAGGTGAGCTACGAGTGTCGTGAGCCCACCAAATTTTAAGAAGATCTTCAACATCCTCTCAAGCATGTCTTCTAATAATTTGAAGTATCTGAAGAATCGACAGACATCAATCGAAGGAGATCGATCAGTATCGGCCATTGAAAGGGCTCTACAACGAGCTAGCACTCGTGAGGAGCCGATCAGATCGGGAGCCTCGTGTGGATGATCCACAGAGGCTAGACGTACTGTGTGGCTGTATCATGATGATCAAACTCTCCCGACAGTGATCAGATTACGGTGATCTACTACCCGTACAAAGGTATTGTGTTCTGAACACATTACAGTAAAGTATTTACTGTTCAAATTTGAATTTTAAATTTAAATCCAGGTATGCTGTATATCATATTTAGATCCTAGTGTAGGATAAACATATATTAATTAATTAGATTAATTAATATTTTTCACTATAAAATCATAATTTTGAAAAAAATTTAAAATTACCATTTTACTCCTGCACTGAATTTCGCTACAAATGGTATCAGAGCCAAGTTCTAAGATATGATATATGAATTTGCATGCGTAGATTAAGTTGTAATCTAAAAATTTAAATTTAAAATTTAAAATTTAAAATTCAAAATTTAAAATTTGAAAGTTATTTGAAATTTAAAATTCAAAAGTTTGAAATTCAAAAATTTAAAATTTGAATTTTGAAATTTGAAATTCAAAATTCAAAAATTTGAAATTCAAAATTTGAAATTTGAAATTTGAAATTTGGTTGAAATTTAAAATTTAAAATTTAAAATTTAAAATTCAAAATTTAAAATTCAAAAATTTGAAATTTGAAATTTGTTTAAAATTTGAAATTTAAAATTTAAAATTTGAAATTTAAATTTTGAAATTGATATATTTAGATATACTTGATCCAAGTAGCAAGTAATCGAATTGGGTTGGTTGCCATGGCCGTCCGGTCATAGGAGAAAAGTAGGGTTTAAAGGCCCTCTCCTCCCATTCGATGGGGTCTCCTATGACGGTAGGGGTGCCGCTGTAATTATATCCCATGCAGATGAAGTAGCGAAAGGACTTAATTGTAAAGGTTCAATTGTAAAATTTATCATGAATGTGTTAGATTAGATCTAAAAAAATATTCATGATTTATTTTGATTGAGTTATTTTCTGTTATGTAATTAGCAATAGGATTGCTATTTATGAAATGTACTGATCTATTTATGAAATGAATCAACATATTTGGTGAACAGAAAATAAAACCTTTCAAATTTAAAAATTATTTTCGAAAAGCCAAATCCTAACCCATCAGCCCAAATACTTAATTAAAAGAATTAAGTGTTGTCAAGTTGGTCTAGAATTATGAATTAAGACCTAAGACAATTGCATAAACTTGTGGGTCAATGGGTTAGATGAATTAGGTCCATAATTGGGTTAGACCTAAGGTTAGCTTAAAGAAATGGACTAAATTAGAGTAATTGGTCAAATCTAGTCAAAAGTTGAATTAGATTAGGTCAAGGACACTCTAGATTCAACTCCAATAGTTATAGTTGAATAGGTCCATGTCTTTAACTAGACCAAGATAGATTTAATTCATGGCTACGCGGTGGAACCCTATTTACTAAGTTGATCAAATTAAAACTAATGAACCGGTTGGTGTCTAAGGTAAGTTTGGCAGTTTGACCAGTGGTTCTTAAGTGGGAGCTACTCGCATTGATTCGATCTCTGACAAGTTAATGGCTTATCCCCACCACTGATCTTACTTACCTAGCCAACCTGGTGAGTTAGATTTTGATTAGATCACTTGGTGATTAGGGCACACCCATGTCATTAGGTAAATCAGTGTGACTGATTTAGGTGCTCCTAATGCCAGCTTTAATTAAATTCTTTTAATCTGACTTGGTGAAGTCAGTGGGAGGATTGAAATTGGCTGGTAAATTTCTTCTCTTCTATCCTTTAATAAAATCCTCAAAATTATTAGGTCCTTAAAATGATTAAGTTATAGTGATAACTAAGTCATAGCCTCCCATTAAGTGAGTGATAATGAGTCCATTAGTTTAATAATCATTGGAGGCCCAAAGGCCTGGTACTTATTGACTAATGGAATTATCATTTATAATATGATAATTTGGTTTGAGTCTTTCTGATGGTGGTCAGGTTGGCCGGCCAAAGTCGGGCCTGATCATTTATTGGTCTGATTCACCAAATCAAGTCATGTTAATGGTTGGACCTAACCAGATCTTTTTAGTGGAGGCCAAAGTCTACTGATTAGGTTCTGGGGCAAAATTAATTACTAGAAGTTATTTAGAGAAACAACTGGTTATGAACCTACCCATAGATGCACATGGGTTGACCAACCAAAGTTGGGCTCGTGTGTGGTCTGTGTGGATTCTAGTACCCACTAAGGAATTAAAGTAATTCCTCGAATTAGAGGTTGAGGCTACGAGTTCATTAAAATATTGGGAGAAACTTTAGACTAAAGTCCAAGTCTTTAGTATTAATAATTTATGTACAAATTAAGGTCTGGTTTTCCTTTATGCAGCTATGGCCACTACCCTATCGCTTCGGTCATTATTAGATAATGACAAGCTCATGGGACCTAATTTTGATAGCTGGTATAAAAAATTAAAAATCATCCTTGAGCATGAGCGGATCCTTTATGTAGTAACGGATCTGGCACTCGAGGAGCCAGCCCCGAACGCTAGAGGGATGGTCTGAGATACTTACCAGAAGTGGCTCAACGACTGCACCATCGTTCGATGCACAATGCTGGCGGCAATGAATGATGAGTTCAGCCGTAGGTTCGAGAACGCCCAGCCTCAGAAGATACTTCAAATGTTGAACGACTCCTTTGGTACGCCTGACGATGTTGAAAGGTACAAAACTAGTTGTGCCATTTTTAATGCTCGGATGAGGGATGGGGCCTCAGTCACTGATCATGTATTGTACATGATCGAAATGATTGAGCGCCTAAGTAAACTGGGCTTTCCCCTGCATGAGCAGCTCGGTAAGGATGCGATCTTTAATTCATTATCCAAGTCCTTCCTCTCCTTCCTTACTCATTTTCGAATGACAAAGCTTGCAGTAAACTACCATGGCTTGTTGGGGTTGTTGCAGAACTTTGAGAAGGACCACCAGCTCCATAAGGAGTCGGTGAATGTTGTGGGAGGGTCTTCTTCTGATCGTCGACCCTTTAAGAAAGGGAAGAAGTTTAAGAAAAAGAAGAACAAGAAGGTGCAGCTGCATGCTGGAACGTCTGCACAGGGTCAGACCAAGAAGCGTAAGCCCGATCAGAGCCAGGTAGAGTGCTTCTTTTACAAGAAGCAGGGGCACTGGAAGAGGAACTGTCCTCTATACATTGCCTCTTTGGACCCAAACAGGCTGAAGAAGAAGTAAGGTAATTATATGATAACACCTTGCAACTTTTTCATTTATGATACTACTGCCTGGGTATTGGATACCAGAAGCCCTTATCATATTTGCAATTCGATGCAGGGTTTATAGGTCAGTAGGAGATTTGATGAAGGTGAGAGGTTCCTGAATGTTGGAGATGGAAGTAAAGTTCCAGTTCTAACTTTAGGAATCATAAACCTTGTAATCAATTCTCGTAATGTAATTCTGAGTGAATGTCACTATTGTCTAAGCTTTTTATTAAATATTATTTCTGTAGGCCTTTTGGCCATGTACGGTTATGATTTTTTAATAAAAAGAAATGTTTGCAATATCATTTTGAATGGTGTTACAATATTTGTTGGACAACTAAATAATAGAATTTACTTTCTATCACAACCTGTTAATGTGGTTCAAACCTCCGGTAAACACCCTAGAATAGATAATGTGTCAGAAGTCTACCTTTGGTACTGTAGGCTAGGTCATATCAATAAGAACAGGATAAATAGGTTAGCTCAAGAAGAAATTCTTGAAGTTGGTGATTGTGAATCACTTCCAACCTGTGTGTCCTATCTACTTGAAAAGATGACCAAGTCACCTTTTACTGAAAAAGGTGAGCGAGCCAGTGAACTCTTGGGTCTGGTACATTTTGATGTATGTGGACCCATGAGCTCAAGTGCAAAAGGTGGATATTTCTACTTCATAACCTTCACAGACGACCTATCGAGGTATGGGTATGTCTATTTAATGAAGCATAAGTCGGAGTTGTTTGAAATGTTCAAACTATTCCGAAATGAGATAGAAAAACAAATTGGAAAGTGTATTAAAACTCTTCGATCTGATCAAGGAGGTGAATACCTTTCCAAAGAGTTTCTGATATATCTTGGAGAGAATGGGATTCTCTCTCAGTGGACTCCTCCTGGAACACCATAGCATAATGGTGTCTGAAAGAAAAAATTAGACCTTGTTGGACATGGTCCGATTCATGATGGGGTTTGCTGGTCTGCCGATCTTCCTCTGAGGATATGCGCTCAAATCGGCTTGTTACCTTCTAAATAGGGTTCCGAGTAAGTCTGTAACCAAAATGCCATATGAGTTATGGATAGGATGTAAGCCAGTAATCTCGCACCTTAGGGTTTGGGGGTGTCCGGCTTATGTTAAATGTTTAATTACGGATAAGCTTGGACCTAGGTCTGACAAGTGTAATTTCATAGGGTACCCAAAAGAGACCAAAGGGTATTATTTCTACCTAGCTGATGAGCAAAAGGTGTTTGTCAGCCTTAAGGCAATCTTTTTAGAAAAGGAGTTTCTTGGTGAAGGGACTATTGCCTCTAAGGTCGACCTTGAGAAAGTTCGGCAGGTGGAAAAACCGACACAAGTAGCTGAACCTGAACTGGATTTGGTTAGACCAAATTCGAAGCCCATTGTTGATGCACCTTTAAGGCGATTTGGTAGAGTACCACGTCAACCAGATAGATACTATGGTTTCTTGGTCTGGGATGGAGATCCTATCGAACTTGATGAAAATGATGAGGATCCGATCACCTACATGGATGCAATGCAGAGACCTGACTCTGAGAAATGGCTAGAGGCCATAAAATCTAAAATGGAGTCCATGAAGGTCAATGATGTGTGGACATTGGTTGACCCACCCGAAGGAGTAAAACCCATAGGGTGTAAACGGATCTTCAAGAGGAAGAGGGGTGCAGACGGAAAGATAGAAACCTATAAAGCCCATCTGGTTGCCAAGGGATATCATCAACATTATGGTATAGACTATGACGAGATATTTTCTCCTGTGGCAATGCTCAAATCCATTCAGATTATACTTGCGATAGCTGCCCATCTGGACTATGAAATCTGGCAGATGGATGTGAAGACAGCTTTCTTAAATGGAGAGCTGGATGAAGAGGTGTATATGATACAACTTGAAGGATTCACATCCACAGATGAGTCTAAGGTGTGCAGGCTACAGAGGTCCATTTATGGACTTAAGCAGGCATCTCGAAGTTGGAATATACGTTTTGATAGGACGATCAAGACGTATGGCTTCATTAAGAATGGAGAAGAGCCCTGCATTTATAAGTGGGCTAATGGTCCAGTAGTGGTATTTCTTGTATTGTACGTGGATGATATTCTCTTAATCGGGAATGATGTCCCTGCATTACAGGGAATAAAGATTTGGCTGTCGTCACAGTTCTCCATGAAGGATCTAGGAGAAGTTCCTACATCCTAAGGATGAGGATCTATAGGGATAGATCTAAAAGGTTGCTTGGCTTATCCCAGTCCACGTACATTGATACTATGCTGAAAAGGTTCTGCATAGAGAATTCCAAGAAAGGCTATCTTCTGATAGGCCATGAAATTTCTCTCTCAAAGAGGGATTGTCTGACAACATCTCAAGAGAGAGAGCGTATGGGTAGAATTTCATATACTTCGACAGTGGGATCTATCATGTATGCCATGACATATACACGATCAGATGTGGCGTACTCACTAGGAGTAGTGAGTAGATACCAATCTGATCCAGGAAAGAATCACTGGAAGGTTGTTAAAACCATCCTGAAGTATTTAAGAAATACTAAGGACCAGTGGCTTGTTTATGGTGAATCGGACTTGAGACTTATAGGGTTTACAGGCTCTAGTTTTCAGTCTGATCATGATGACAGCAAGAGTGTGTCGGGATTTATTTTTACCCTTAATGGTGGGGCTGTCTGCTGGAAGAGTTCCAAGCAACACATAGTGGCTGATTCAGTTTGTGAGACGGAGTATGTCGCTGCATCGGATGCTGCCAAAGAAGTGGTGTGGCTGAGGAAATTCATCATCGAGCTTAGAGTAGCACCCTCCCTTGTTGGTCCAGTTCTGCTCTACTGTGACAGCTCTGGAGCCATTGCTCAGGCGAAGGAACTGAAGGCACACCAGCAAACGAAGCATATTCTACGTCGCTACCATCTCATTCGAGAAATTATGGATCGAGGTGACATCGATCTTCAGAAGATCAATGGAAAGGAGAACCTGGCCGACCCATTTACTAAAGCCATTATGGTGAAGGAGTTCGACGACTTCAAGTCGAAGATGAGTATTAGATACTGCACCGATTAGCTTTAGGCCAAGTGGGAGATTGTTGGGAATAGTATCCCAAAGTCAATCGTCAGCCTGTTAATGATTGTGCTCTTTATTGTATTAGTACATGAATCATAAATAAATAAAAATTATTTTGGTATTTTTCATCATAAATTGTCATCTTCTAATGAACTCCTATGTTGTGGTGAAGTCCTTAGGACTATTTAGACTCGACAAAGGAGGATTTGTCGTTTAGACCTTAAATCTGTTCGCGACCAAATGATACGTTGTTACCAAGGACAACAATATTTATCGAGCATAGGTCGTTGTGTGCCATATAGGTTGGTTGTCCTCTTAACCAAGGAGTGTGGAGACACTGGTATGGCATACAGGTGAGATGTAAGGGTACATCTACACTGAACGTGACCGACTCCGGAGCTATCTCTACTGTCAAGATTTGCTCTGATGGGATATGGGTATAAATATCCCTCCAACCTGAGACCGCCACAGTAACTTGCAAACAACTCACTGCACTTAGGCACTGGACTACCTGAATTTCTAATTCAGTGACGGAAGGCTATTGGGTGTAGTCAAGTACTTGACTTGTCGGTGCGTGTGTCAAAATGGGATTGACCACTCTAGTTCAGGAGCTTTGTATAGTCATGTTTCAATTTAGCAAAACCTTAGCCAGGGTAGTCCTAGTGAGGAGTCACAGGACTGATTGAGTTGAGCACGACTCGGATGATCTAATCAGGGTTGATAGTTTAACCCTGAGTTGTCCTAAACACAAGGGTCAAAAGAGATGAATTATACAGTAACCATATTCACGTAGGTTCTGAGTGTTGCGATTGTGACTATTCGACCTATCTGGATGTCAGGTACCATTGCTAGATGGTCACTTCGATTAGTACAGGAATTGGTTCCTATGCTACCGGCTTAGGTTCGAACCTATGGGGTCACACACATTAGAGGTTCCTATCTGATCTGATGGCTGATGAAGAGTCCTAATATTCATGGACTATGAGTCCTATGTGTTTGGGACTCTGTGATTGAGAATCAGGATTCTCTGATCACAAGTCCCACATATTTTGGGTACCGGGGTCAAGAGTCCCACTGGTTTGGGACTCTACGATCAAGGTTCATATTGATGGACTTTGATACCCGATTGCCTATCGGATTTGGACTCAATATTTATGAAAGATTTAATTAGTGATCTGATCACTAATTAACTCAATTTGATTGAGTAATTATTTTTGGATCAAGTCCAATTGAATTGGATTCAGTTGGGTTTGACCCGATTAGGTTAAGAGTTGACCTAATCGTCGAGATGGTTTGATCCCTGATTTGATCAGGGGTTGGACTTAATCAATTTTTGATTTGATTAAGATTTTATTGAGCCTAATTAAGCCTAATTAAGTTAAATTTAATTTAGTCTAATTGTGCTTAACCTATTTAGATTAGGTTGGCTCAATTAGGTTCAAACCACCTTGACCTTTCTCCCTGCGCCACCTCACTTCTTCTGTGCATATTTGAATTCACGAGAAGCAACTTCTCATGAATTTTCTCCACATAGAAGGCATCCCATGCCCACCCTTGTGTGCCAATTATCTAGATAAAAATAAGTTGGTTGGCCATTCAAATTCAAAAGAATGTTTGAATTTGAATGAGCAACCAACTAATCCATGCGCCATGCTCTTATCTTGTGCGCCCCATGCACAAATCAACTCATGCCCCTTCTCTTCTCATGCCCAAGTGGATACGAATAAGTTGGTTTTGCATTTGAATTCAAATTTGATTTGAATTCAAATGTGCAACCACTTATCTTTATCCTCTCACGCGGATAAGACACGTTCACGTTGTTTTAAAAGGAGGAGAAAGGTGGGGCGTACATAGAATTTTTTTTTGGAGAAAAAGAGTGGGGCATGAGGAAGCCTTGTGCACAAGTAGGAAGTCCATATCCTTCCGAGAGAAAAAGAAAGAAAAGAAAAAATAAGTGGGTGCAGGGTTTCCAGTGAGTTCCCTAGGGTTTCAGCCTGGGGTTCAGGAAGTGAGAAGGTGAGCTACGAGTATCGTGAGCCCACCAAATTTTAGAAAGATCTTCAACATCCTCTCAAGCATATTTGCTGATGATCCAGAGTGTTCAAAGAATCGACAGACATCGATCGAAGGAGTTCGATCAGCATTGGCCGTTGAAAGGGCTCTACAACGAGCTAGCACTCGTGAGGAGCCGATCAGACCGAAAGCTTCGTGTGGATGATCCACAGAGGTCAGACATACTGTGTGGCTGCATCATGATGATCAGATTCTCCTGATGGTGATCAGATTGCGGTGATCTACTACTCGCACAAAGGTATTGTGTTCTGAACACATTACAGTAAAGTGTTTACTGTTCAAATTCGAATTTCAAATTTAAATCCATGCATGCTGTATATCATATTTAGATCCTAGTGTAGGATAAACACATATTAATTAATTAGATTAATTAATATTTTCCATTATAAAATTATAATTTTGAAAAAAATTTAAAATTACCATTTTACCCCTGCACTGAATTTTGCTTTACAGTCATATTGGCTTCTAGGATATACATCTAACAAAAGTTTGATTGTCTAAGAAAATTTTCATGATAGATCTAGGTGAGGCATCCTTTATTTTGAGGATCAAGGTCTATAGAGATAGATCTAAGAGGATGGTAGGATTGTCACAAAAGATGTATATTGAGGAGGTACTGAAAAAGTTCAGTATGAAAAACTTCGAAAGGAGTCTGGTACCCTTTAGATATGGTATTCATCTCTCTAAGAAAATGTACCCCAAGATACTAGAAGAGATTGAATGCATGAGCAAGATCCCTTATGCTTCAGCTACAGGAAGCTTCATGTATGCCATGCTTTGTACACTACCTGATATCATCCATACTATGAGTGCCATTAGCATATATCAGTCGAATCCAGGCGAAGAGCATTGGACTTCTGTAAAATATATCCTTAAGTAGTTGAGAAAAATTAAGGATATATTTTTGATCTTTGGGAATAGAGAACTTAAAGTGTAGGCGTATATAGATTTCGATTTTATGTCTGATATTGATGATCAAAAATCGACATCAAGAAGTATTTTTTTGTGCAATGGTGGTGCTATCAGCTAAAAGAGTTTCAAGCAGACTGTGATTGCAGACTCCACCATAAAAGCAGAATACATTGCCATATCAGAGGTTGTGAAGGAGGCATTCTAGTTCAAGAAATTTATTGCAGAGCTACATGTGATGCCATAAGATGATGTCCCACTCTACTACGACAACAATGGTGCCATAGCCTTACCTAAAGAGCTGAGATCTCATAAAAAATTCAAGCACATCGAGCAACGATTCCACCTGATCCGTAATTACCTCGAGAAAGGATACATCGATGTGAAGAAAGTCAACTCTATAGACAACGTGGCTGACCCACTAATGAAGCAATTAAACTAACAAAAGATTGAAGCCTATCTTGAGAAAATGGGACTTAGATTTGTAGCTAATTGGCTTTAGTGCATGTGGGAGTTTGTTGGATATGTGCCCTACGAGCCAGATTGCTTACACTTGTAATATATTCTTTGGACATAATTTATAATTTAATTTTGATATTAATAAAATTAGATTATTTTCATTCATATTGTGTTTAATAGTGTCTGTGAATCATCCACTAGGTTAATAGAAATGATAACACATATTTTCAAGAGTTAAAAATTTGAGACATGTGTTATTATAATTAACTCATAAATTACTTCCGATCATAGGATCATTATAGAGATGGTAATCAATCCAAAAGATTGGTGTATGATCACTTTCTTCGGATAGATAAGTCTTGAATCTATAGTGTGGATGAAGTGAATTTTAGTGCAGGGGTAAAACGATAATTTTAAAACTTTTCAAAATTATAATTTTATAATGAAAATTATTAATTAATCTAATTAATTAACATGTATTAACCCTATACAAGGATCTAAATATGATATATGTAGCATGCATTTAAATTTGAAATTTAAACTTCTACAGTAAACGTTTTACTGTTATGTGTTCAGAACACATTACCTTCATGCAGGTAGTCGATTGCTGCAGTCTGATCACCATCAAAAAGGTCTGATCATCACAATATAGCCACACAATATGTCTGGCCTCCACAGATCATCCACATGAAGCTTCCGGTCTGATCGGCTCCTCACGAATGCTAGTTCATTGCAGAACCCTTTGGACGACTGATGCTGATCGAACTCCTTCGATCGGTATCTGTCGATTCTTTAGATGCTTCAGATCATCAGTAGAGATAGTAGAGAGGTTGATGAAGCTCTCCCTGAAGTTTGGTGGGCTCACGATACTCGTAGTGAAAGGAATATGCCCTACAAGCCAATCGAAATTTGTATTTTGATGGGTTTTCCTTGTAATCTTTCAGACTTATGTATTGACTCTTTAAATAATAAAAGGCATTTTCATCATATGTTGTATCTTACTTTAGTAATGATTATGATGAACTCCATAAATCAGGAAAATGAGTTTAGGGTTATGATGAGATCATACCTATGAGACCTAAAATCTTAAAAATCCTGATTTAGAATTGTTGGGTATAAAATACCCCCCAGCCGAAGTTCGTGACGAGGGTGATCCTCTGAGGATCCAGTGGACAAGCTTTGACCGGACTCCTACGGGAGCCAGATCTCATCTCTGACTCCAGCTACAGGCAGACTTAGTCCGGACTCCTACGGGAGACGGACTTCGTCCCGAACCTCAACTGCTGGAAGGTTCCACCCAGACTCCTATGGGAGCCGGGCTCCGTCCTCGACCTCGACTGTGGGAAGGCTTCGCTCGGACTCCTACGGGAGCCGAGCTCCGCCCACGACTTCACTTACAGGTAAACTCCGTCCAGACTCCTACGGGAGCCGGACTTCGTCCCTGGTCTTGATTGCAGGTGGACTTTGACCGGACTCCTATGGGAGCCAGATCTCATCTCCGACTCCAGCTACAGGCAGACTTAGTCCGAACTCCTATGGGAGCCGGACTTCGTCCCCAACCTCAACTGCTGGAAGGTTCCGCCCGGACTCCCATGGGAGCCAGGCTCTGTCCTCAACCTCGATTGTTGGAAGGCTTCGCCTGGACTCCTACGGGAGCCGGGCTCCGCTCACGACTTCACTTATAGGTAAACTCTGTCCGGACTCCTATGGGAGCCGGACTTCGTCCCTGGCCTTGATTACAGGTGGACTTCGACCGGACTCCTACGGGAGCCAGATCTCATCTCCGACTGCAGCTACAGGCAGACTTAGTCCGGACTCCTACGGGAGCCAGACTTCGTCCCCAACCTCAACTGCTGGAAGGTTTCGCCCGGACTCCCATGGGAGCCGGGCTCCGTCCTCGACCTCGACTGCGGAAAGGCTTCGCCCGGACTCCTACGGGAGCCGAGCTCTGCCCACGACTTCACTTATAGGTAAACTCCGTCCGGACTCCTACGGGAGCCAGACTTCATCCCTGGCCTTGATTGCAGGTGGACTTCGACCGGACTCCTACGGGAGCCAGATCTCGTCTCCGACTCCAACTACAGGCAGACTTAGTCCGAACTCCTATGGGAGCCGGACTTCATCCCCAACCTCAACTGCTGGAAGGTTCCGCCCGGACTCCCATGGGAGCCAGGCTCTGTCCTCGACCTCGACTGCGGGAAGGCTTCGCCCGGACTCCTACGAGAGCTGGGCTCCGCCCACGACTTCACTTACAGATAAACTCTGTCCGGACTCCTACGGGAGTCAGACTTCATCCCTGGTCTTGATTGCAGGTGGACTTCAACCGGACTTCTACGGGAGCTAGATCTCGTCTCCGACTCCAGCTACAGGCAGACTTAGTCCGGACTCCTACGGGAGCCGGACTTCATCCCCAACCTCAACAGCTGGAAGGTTCCGCCCGGACTCCCATGGGAGCCGGGCTCCGTCCTCGACCTCAACTGCGGGAAGGCTTCGCCCGGACTCCTACGGGAGCCGAGCTCCGCCCACGACTTCACTTACAGGTAAACTCCATTCGGACTCTTATGGGAGCCGGACTTCATCCCTGGCCTTGATTGCAGGTGGACTTCGACTGGACTCCTACGGGAGCCAGATCTCATCTCCGACTCTGGCTACAGGCAGACTTAGTCCGTACTCCTACGGGAGCCGGACTTCATCCCCAACCTCAACTGCTGGAAGGTTCCGCCCGGACTCCCATGGGAGCCGGGCTCCGTCCTCGACCTCGATTGCGGGAAGGCTTCGCCCGAACTCCTACGGGAGCCGGGCTCCGCCCACGACTTCACTTACAGGTAAACTCCGTCCGGACTCCTACGGGAGCCGGACTTCATCCCTGGCCTTGATTGCAGGTGGACTTTGACCGGACTCCTATGGGAGCCAGATCTCGTCTCCGACTCCAGCTACAGGCAGACTTAGTCTGAACTCCTACGAGAGCCAGACTTCGTCCCCAACCTCAACTGCTGGAAGGTTCCGCCCGGACTCCCATGGGAGCCCGGCTCCATCCTCGACCTCGACTGCGGGAAGGCTTCGCCCGGACTCCTACGGGAGCCGAGCTCCGCCCACGACTTCACTTACAGGTAAACTCCGTTCAGACTCCTACGGGAGCCAGACTTCGTCCCTGGCCTTGATTGCAGGTGGACTTCGACCGGACTCCTACGGGAGCTAGATCTCATCTCCGACTCCAGCTACAGGCAGACTTAGTCCGAACTCCTACGGGAGCCAAACTTCATCCCCAACCTCAACTGCTGGAAGGTTCCGCCCGGACTCCCATAGGAGCCGGGCTCTGTCCTCGACCTCGACTGCGGGAAGGCTTCGCCCGGACTCCTACGGGAGCCGGGCTCCGCCCACGACTTCACTTACAGGTAAACTCTGTCCAGATTCCTACGGGAGCCGGACTTCGTCCCTAGCCTTGATTGCAGGTGGACTTCAACCGGACTCCTACGGGAGCTAGATCTCGTCTCTGACTCCAGCTACAGGCAGACTTAGTCCGAACTCCTACGGGAGCCGGACTTCGTCCCCAACCTCAACTGCTGGAAGGTTCCGCCCGGACTCCCATGGGAGCCGGGCTCCGTCCTCGACCTCGACTGCGGGAAGGCTTCTCCTAGACTCCTACGAGAGCCGAGCTCCGCCCATGACTTCGCTTACAGGTAAACTCCATTCGGACTCCTACAGGAGCCGGATTTCATCCCTGGCCTTGATTGCAGGTGGACTTCGATCGGACTCCTACGGGAGCCAGATCTCGTCTCCGACTCCGGCTACAGGCAGACTTAGTCCAGACTCCTACGGGAGCCGGACTTCATCCCCAACCTCAACTGCTGGAAGGTTTCGCCCGGACTCCCATGGGAGCCGGGCTCCGTCCTCGACCTTGATTGCGGGAAGGCTTCACCCGGACTCCTATGGGAGCCGGGCTCCGCCCATGACTTCACTTACAGGTAAACTCCGTCCGAACTCCTACGGGAGCCAGACTTCATCCCTGGCCTTGATTGCAGGTGGACTTCGATCGGACTCCTATGGGAGCCAGATCTCGTCTCCGACTCCAGCTACAGGCAGACTTAGTCTGGACTCCTACGGGAGTCGGACTTCATCCCCAACCTCAACTGCTAGAAGGTTCCGCCCGGACTCCCATGGGAGCGGGGCTCCGTCCTCGACCTCGACTGCGGGAAGGCTTCGCCCGGACTCCTACGGGAGCCGAGCTCCGCCCATGACTTCACTTACAGGTAAACTCCGTCCGGACTCCTACGGGAGCCAGACTTCAT
The DNA here is from genome assembly GCF_000442705.2 of Elaeis guineensis. NCBI lineage: Eukaryota > Viridiplantae > Streptophyta > Magnoliopsida > Arecales > Arecaceae > Elaeis > Elaeis guineensis. The sequence goes on from NC_025998.2 coordinate 104,077,575, forward strand.
CCCTGGCCTTGATTGCAGGTGGACTTGGACCGGACTCCTACGGGAGTCAGATCTCATCTCCGACTCCTGCTATAGGCAGACTTAGTCCGGACTCCTACGGGAGCCGAACTTCATCCCCAACCTCAACTGCTGGAAGGTTCCGCCCGGACTCCCATGGGAGCCGGGCTCCATCCTCGACCTCGACTGCGGGAAGGCTTTGCCCGGACTCCTACGGGAGCCGAGCTCTGCCCACGATCTCACTTGCAGGTAGACTCCGTCCGGACTCCTACGGGAGCCGGGCTTCACCCTCAACTGCAATTGCAGGTAGACTCCATCCAGACTCCTACGGGAGCCAGACTTCGCACCTGACTTAAATTGCAGGAAGACTCTACCTGAACTCCTACGGGAACTGGATCTCATCCCCAACTCCAGCTGCAAGAAGACTTCATCCGGTCTCCTACGGGAGCCAGACTCCGAGCTCCTCTCAGACGGGTGGCTAGCCACCTTTCCTCGCCAGACACTCCAGCCGAACTTTGGCCGACAGGCCTAGGCCCCCTGGCAGGCCGCAGTGACGGCCACGACATTGCTCCACCTCCTGCGATGGATTTCGTGCGGCTCCATCACTCCCTGGCAGGCCGCAGTGACGGCCACGACACTGCTCCACCTCCTGCGATGAATTTCGCACGGCTCCATCACTCCCTAGCGGATCACCATAATGACCACGATTCTGTTCCACTCCCTGCGATGGATACCGCGCGATTCCTCCCACCTCCTGGCAAGTTGCAACAATGGATGCCGTTCCACTACCCGCAACAGACTCCATGTGGCACGTCCCGATGGTGACCACGATCCCATTCCACTACTCTTCGCAACAAACTCCGCCTGACCTTGGGCAGCCCACTGCCAGACGGTTACAGATATCGCTATCGGTCTGCTGCCCCCTTTTCGCCTATAAAAGGGGGCCCCAGATACGTTATTCTCTAAGCTCTCATTTTTACCTAGAAACTCTACTAAAATTTTCATTCGAGCACTCCATTCTTGTTGAGGCAGAGAACTGACTTGAGCGTCGGAGGGTCTTGTCGGAGCAACCCCACCTCCAGTTTAGACTTCTTTTGCAGGTCCCGATGGCGATCGTGAACCCCACAACTCCAGCTTCTTCGGTGCAGATTGATTTTTGCACCAACAAGAATATTCCTAGTCATAGGAGCATTGAGTAGGAGATCAATATTCCGGATAGATTAGCACTTTCTATGTATGCTCGATGAAGAGGGTGGCAGATCTCATATGCCACTTGTGTGAGATACTAATACAAGGAAGTGGGTGCTCATTAGAGAATGAGTTCACTAAATTGATCCGACTTAAAAAACATCTTATGGAATTTACTTACCTGTCAAGAGATGTTTTTTTATAGTGGGAGTTGTGCATGTAATCCTTTGACCTGAGACTACCATAGAACCTTGTATACATGAATCCATATTTTTTGATTCATACTCATTCATGACTTAGTCATGTACGGGGTGTTCTAGATATGGTAGAATGTGTATGGACATTGTGAGTAGGTCAACATGGAATCGATCACTCCTGGTAAGAGAAAATCGTATCCTACTTGTTCTGATCGATTGATGATTCAGGAAGCCTTTGATCAAAGCAAAATAAAAATTAGAAAGAGTTTTTAATATTTTATTAATTGAATCATCATATAAGATTGAGAGAAATATGAGTATGATATTGGATTTGACATCATTCCATATCCAGAGTCATATTCGGGGTGCAGAGAGATCGCAGGATCAAATTGCACGATAACTTTTCACTGAAGGGTATTTTTGGTATTTTCATCAAAAATTTCATATCTTCTAGGTAGACATGATACGTTGCTAGATATCAATCTTGTCTTATGGGTTTGATCGAATTAAAGAGTTTAATTCAATCACCAATTAGAAAGAGTTCTAATTGCTGAAATCGGGTTAGCTCGATTGGATCTAGATCGGTTAGATTAAATTCTAATCAAATCAAATCGACTTGAACTCAGACCTATTGTTGGCTAGATGTGGAACCCAATGGGTCATACACAAAGGGTATTGATCAGGGGTCTAATTGGATTAGATCATGTTTGCAAAATTGACATGCTAGCACATGTTGCAAAAAACTAGCTCCTTATTTCAAATCAGGTTTAAAAATGATTCCAGATTGGGCTAATTAAAGCCAAATTAATTTAAATCAATTCTGGATTTGAGTTGGTTCGGCCCTTTTCTATATGTACCAAAAATTTGGAGCCAGGAAACCAATTCTCCACGAGTCAAGAATTTTTCTTGTGCATGGGTGCAGTTTTTGTGTGCAGAAATAGTTTTCACATCCCATAAGATGGGACGCCTCTTCCTTGAGCTTATCCTATGTTCCATGATGAAATAAATTTTTTAATGATTTCTATCTTTACTTTTAGCATCAAAAATTTTTTTAAAGTTAAAATTCCTTCTGGTTTAATCATGGAAATTCGTTGAAGTTGGAAATCCTGTCAGCCTGATCCATGCGCCTAACCAAGAGTCCAACTTGTGAAGGACTCTAACCCATTTGTCACGCCACTTTTTAATCTGAATTTTTCCCACGATATTCTCATGTTAGCGCCTTAATTTTTGGCCATTGGATGGATAAAATTACATTGATGGGTGATGGAAAAAAAATTATGCCATACGAAGCTGCGCGACTCATCGGAGAATCATCGAGAAAAATGTTCCGAAGAGTCCTTCTGCATGAAGCGTCTCTTGGATTTTTTCCTGATGATTGCCATGTGTCAAAAACTTCCAGATAGGCATGAGAATTCATCAGGAGATGTGAGATTTTCTGATGGATGCGAGATGGCGCGTGGAAGGGGTGCGAAAAATTCCCGAAGGCAACCCATCGCTAAGTATTTAAAGGGGGGTGCGCCGGGGGATTGGATTCATTCAGATTTCCAATTCCTCCTTTCTTTCTAACATCCTCTCCCTATTGTCCAATTAGTCTCTTCCTTCTCTTGTTAGGACAAGTCCAAAAATAGAAAGGACAAGTCCGATTTTAGGACAAGAGTCTAGGAAGAGAATTAAGGAAGACAAGGAGAGAAGAAAGGTAGGGATAGGAAGGCTAGGAGAAGAGGAAGAGCATCTTGAGGTCCTGGTGTTCAAGAAAATTCTCAGAGTAAGAATTTTGAAGGAGAAATCATCTCAAAGAGTTGGTGTCCTGATCATAATTTTGTGTGGATTACCATTGGAGGGCGAACACTTGGGCGCCTAGTGGAGGTTCTGCCGAAATTTGGATTAAGCGCTGTAGGTATTCTTCTATAACTTAAATTTAAACTTGAATTTATGTTATATATGATTGTTAATCATCAAGGAGATACTGGTTTAAGGGTTTAATATTTAAGATTTTTTTATTAAAATTTTGAAATCCATTATGTTTCCACTGTGCATGCCCACTCTGAAACCCTACAGTGGTATCAGAGCCGGCCTTGTTTGGTTCAATCATATATACATAATATTTATGTGATCCATAGTATGATTTATGATATAAAATGATTTATGCTTTCATATGATGATATGAAATAATACATATATCATTCACCACTTCATCATCTTGACATAAGGTTGTCCTAGCATAACGGGATTATGCTGCAAGGTTGTCCTAGGATGATGAATGTCCATATGTTACACTTGCACATGTAGAAAATTTTAATGTTGATACATAAATGGGTATTATGTAGTTAGAATGTGCATGAGACCAAATAAAAGTCCTCATTAAAAAATTATATTAAGTGGTAGTGATATGCAACTATGGGTTAACCAATTCTTGATCAATTGATCAATTGGTGTCTAGGAAAGTGCTATAGGTGGTTTTTTAATTGGTTCCGTTGTCTGACCTGGTTAATTTATTGATGACTAAGGAAAGCAACGGGGGGACCCCCACCTTACTTACCTGGCCAATTTGATTAAGCGATCTTGATATTGAAAAACCCTAATGTTGAAAACACTATTAAGGGCCTTCCTTCATGCTAGGTTAATGTTACATCATGAACTATGGCTAGTTTGTTGTGTTAACATGAGGCTTGTCATAAGGATTGATATAACATAATCCTGGTGCATAGAAGATGCTTACGGCAATTTTGAATATACTGCTTTGTTGTGTTAACACAAGGGCAGTTATATTAGAATTTGACTGTATTGAAATGAAGGGTCTAACTTAACTAAAATATTATAGCTTGTTGTGTTAACACAAGACTAATAATATTTTAGAGGCCAAGATATAATATTGAAAATTGCACCAGATACAATTGGAAAGAGTTTCCTACCTATGAACTCATAAGGGTTTGTTGTGTTAACACAAGATCATTATGAGGAATTAGGGTCTCAATCCCACTAGGATAAATATAACATATGTCTCGTTTATCATAGTAGAGGGTTATGATGTTCGATAAAATAGTGGGAGGTACAATTAAATCTAAAGATCTTATTTAATTGTATGAGTTAATATGAGTTGTTTGTTTATGTAATATTCTTTAATTATTGTAAATTAAATTCTACAAATGGCATCTTCACTATCATTGTGAGGAATTTTAGATTCCAACAAGTTGACCGGTCCCAATTATGTAGACTGGTTGAGAAATTTAAAGATCGTACTCACTCAGGAGAAACTCTCCTATATTCTTGACATCCCTGAACCACAAGAGGTTGGGGATGATGCCACAGAAGAGGAGGTATCCACATACAGGATGTGGAAGAATGACAGTTTGACTGTCAAGTGCATGGATACTCAATCCATACTCCTCAATCTTAAAGAGTTGTATGGAGAACAGAGTAGAACTGCTAGATATGAGATATCTAAGCAGTTATTCCATGCTAGAATGATTGAGGGATCATCCGTACAAGACCATGTCCTGAAGGTCATTGACCTGATCACTAGATTGGGTCAACTTGGTTTTGTGATGGATGGAGAATTAAGTCAGGATTTGATCCTGCAATCTCTTCCCGAGTCATTCGCCCAGTTTGTTGTGAACTATCATATGAACAAACTGAATACCTCCTTACCTGAGTTGTTAAATATGCTTAAGACAGTTGAGAGCCATATTAAGAAAGAAAAGGCTCCACTTCTTCTTGTGGGTAAAACCTCTAAGAAGAAGTCAGGTTTTAAGGGTTCAAAGAAAGCACTGAATCCTAAGGGTGGCAAGATGAAGAAGAAGGGGAAGAAAGTCTCCGGACAGGGTACCTGCTTTCACTGCGGCAAGGCAGGACACTGGAAAAGAAATTGCAAATTATATCTTGCAACTATAAAGGCAGGTGCAAGCGATGCACCAAAAGGTATGTATGAGATACATATAATTTTATCATTAAGTTCTTCCAATTCAGACTCTTGGGTATTGTATACTGCCTATAGTTCTCATATCTGCAAGTCGTTGCAGGGGCTGCAGAATATTAGAGTGATAAAGAAGGGTGACTTTGAGCTCTATGGTGCTGGAGGAGAGTCAATCCAAGCAGAGGCTGTAGGGACATATATGTTAAAGTTACCTTCTGGAAAGATCTTAGAGCTAGAAAACTGTTATTAAATACCTAAGATCATTAGAAATATTATTTCTATATCGTTACTATTGCAACGAGGTTATGAAATAAATGGAAAGAGCAATAGTTGCTCAATTTCTTTTTCTAATGAAATTATCTGTCATGGCGTTATTAATAATGGTCTTCTAATTCTATCTAATGACAATATTTTCCATATTAATGAAAGTAAAAAGTGAAAGAGAGAAGAGTTCAATAATACTTTACTTTGGCATTGTCGACTTGGTCATATAAGTGAGACAAGGATTAACAAGTTATACAAAGAAGAGTTCTTTGATCCTTATGATTATGAATCATTAGGTACTTGTGAATCTTGTCTTATGGGAAAAATGACTAAGACTCTATTTAGTGGACATGGAGAAAGGACAAGTGAGTTATTAGGACTTGTACATACTGATGTATGTGGTCCTGTGACAACAGAAGCCAGAGGAGGATACTCTTATTTTATAACGTTCACTGATGATTTTTCTAGGTTTGGATATGTGTATCTTATGAAACACAAGTCTGAAGCCTTTGATAAATTTAAAAAGTATCAAAGTATGGTCGAGAAACAAACTGGAAAAAGTATTAAAATCCTTCGATCTGATCGAGGAGAAGAATACTTATCCAATAAATTTTTAAATCATCTTAAAGAAAATAAAATTCTCTCAGAATGGACCCATCCCTATACACCACAGCTAAATGGTGTAGCAGAAAAGAGGAATCGCACTTTATTTGATATGGTGCGATCCATGATGTGCTTTACCGATTTGCCAATTTCTTTCTAGGGATATGTCCTAGAAACTGTTATCTATATCTTGAATAGAGTACCTTCAAAATCTGTACCAAGCACTCCATATGAGATATGGAGAAGAAAAAAAGCCTAATCTTAAGTATCTTAAGATATGGGGCTGTCCAGCTTATGTTAAAAGAAATTTTGGACATAAGCTGAGTGCTAGGGCAGATAAATGCTTGTTTGTAGGTTATCCTAAAGAGAGTATAGGATACCTCTTTCACCATCCTACTGAACATAAGGTGTTTGTCAGTAAATATGCCACTTTTATGGAAAAAGAGTTTATCCTAGAAAGAGGCAGTGGGAAGAAAATTGAACTTGGAGAAGTTCAAGACCTACAAATGCAAGCACAAGATGATCCTCAACCAAAAATATCCATTAATGAAGTACAAACAAAAAGTACATCTCCTCTTTGAAGGTCAGATAGGGTGCGGAATGCACCTATGAGGTATGGGTTCGTTATTGAGAATAATGAAGCCCACATCATTGAGAATGATGAACCTTTGACCTATACGGAAGCCATCATGAGAAGGGACTCAGACAAATGGCTAGAGGCTATGAAATCCGAAATGGACTCCATGTATTCCAACCAAGTGTGGACTTTGGTTGATGCACCAGAGGTTGTGACCCCTATTGGATGCAAATGGGTCTATAAGAAAAAGATTGGAGTGGATGGCCAAGTTGAAACCTATAAAGCTAGATTAGTAGCCAAAGGTTTCAGACAAAAATAGGGTATTGATTATGATGAAATATTTTCACCTGTTGTCATGCTCAAATCTATACGGATTATGCTTGCAATAGCATCATACCACGATTATGAGATTTGGCAAATGGATGTGAAGACCGCCTTCCTTAATGGTTATCTTGAGGAAGAGGTTTACATGTCTCAGCCAGAAGGGTTTGTCTCAAAATGGAGAGAAAATCAGGTATGCAAGCTTAAGAAATCTATTTATGGATTAAAACAGGCCTCGAAGAGTTGGAACATCCGATTTGATGTTACAGTCAAAGAGTTTGGCTTTATCAAAAATATGGATGAACCTTGTGTATACAAGAAGACTAGTGGGAGTGCCATTATCTTCTTAGTTTTATATGTGGATGACATACTTCTTATTGGGAATGATATCTCAATGTTACAATCGGTCAAGACATGGCTATCAAGTAAGTTTTTCATGAAGGATTTGGGTGAAGCATCCTATATACTAGGTATAAAGATCTATAGGGATAGATCTAAGAGGATGTTAGGCTTGTCCCAATCCAGGTACATAGACTTAGTGCTAAAGAGGTTTAGCATGGATGGAAGTAAAAGAGGTTATTTACCCATGAGTCAAGGCATACATCTCTCTAAAAGGATGTCTCCTAAAACATCGGAAGAGAGAAATAGAATGAGTTCTATTCCCTATGCTTCGGCAGTAGGGTCGATCATGTATGCTATACTATGTACTAGGCCTGATGTTGCCTATGCCTTGGGCATAGTTAGTAGATTTCAGGCTGATCCAGGAGAAGATCATTGGAAAGCAGTGAAAAATATTCTTAAGTACCTAAGAAGGACTAAAGATATTTTTTTAGTATATGGAGGATCTGATTTAAAACTAGAAAGTTATTCTGACTCTAGTTTCCAATCAGACCCTGATGATAGTAAGTCCACTTCAGGGTATGTCTTTACTCTTAATGGTGGAGCTGTTAGTTGAAAAAGTTCCAGCAGCAGACTGTAGCTGACTCAACCACTGAGGTAGAATATATAGCTGCAAGTGAAGCCGCCAAGGAAGCTGTCTGGATGAAGAAGTTTATCACTGAGTTGGGTGTCGTTCCTGAGATTAAGAATCCAGTACCACTTTATTGTGATAATACTAGAGCAGTTGCTCATGCAAAGGAACCAAGGTCTCATCATAAATCCAAGCACATTCTAAGACGCTTCCATCTTGTTCGTGAAATAATCGAAAGATAAGATGTTGTCATTGAACGAGTAGAAATAAAGAATAACATAGCAAACCCATTCACTAAGGCTTTATCACAGCAGTTCGATCGCCATCTCGATTGTATGGGGATAAAATATAAGGGCGATTGGCTTTAGTGCAAGTGGGAGATTGAAAGGAATATGCCCTACAAGCCAATCGAAATTTGTATTTTGATGGGTTTATCTTGTAATCTTTCAGACTTATGTATTGACTCTTTAAATAATAAAAGGCATTTTCATCATATGTTGCATCTTACTTTAGTAATGATTATGATGAACTCCATAAATCAAGAAAATGGGTTTAGAATTATGATGAGATCATACCTATGAGATCTAAAATCCTAAAAATTCTGATTTAGAATATTCCTAGTCATAGGAGCATTGAGTAGGAGATTAATGTTCCGGATAGATTAGCACTTTCTATGTATGCTCGATGAAGAGGGTGGCAGATCTCATATGCCACTTGTGTGAGACACTAATACAAGGAAGTGGGTGCTCATTAGAGAATGAGTTCACTGAATTGATCCGACTTAAGAAACATCTTATGGAATTTACTTACCTGTCAAGAGATGTTTTCTTATAGTGGGAGTTGTGCATGTAATCCTTTAACCTGAGACTACTATAGAACCTTGTATACATGAATCCATATTTTTTTGTTCATACTCATTCATGACTTAATCATGTACAGGATGTTCTAGATATGGTAGAATGTGTATGGAGGTTGTGAGTAGGTCAACATGGAATCGATCACTCCTGGTAAGAGGAAATCACATCCTACTTGTTCTGATCGATTGATGATTTAGGAAGCCTTTGATCAAAGCAAAATAAAAATTAGAAAGAGTTTCTAATATTTTATTAATTGAATCATCATATAAGATTTAGAGAAATATGAGTATGATATTGGATTTGACATCATTCCATATCCAGAGTCATATTCGGGGTGCAGGGAGATTGCAGGATCAAATTGCACGATAACTTTCCACTGAAGGATATTTTTGGTATTTTCATCAAAAATTTTATATCTTCCAGATAGATATGATACGTTGCTAGACGTCAATCTTGTCTTATGGGTTTGATCAAATTAAACAGTTTAATTCAATCACCAATTAGAAAGAGTTCTAATTGCTGAAATCGGGTTAGCTCGATTGGATCTAGATCGGTTAGATTAAATTCTAATCAAATCAAATCGACTTGAACTTGGACCTATTTCTGGCTAGATGTGGAACCCAATGAGTCACACACAAAGGGTATTGATCAAGGGTCTAATTGGATTAGATCATGTTTGCAAAATTGACATGCTAGCACATGTTGCAAAAAACTAGCTTCTTGTTTCAAATCAGGTTTAAAAATGATTCCAGATTGGGCTAATTAAAGCCAAATTAATTCAAATTAATTTTTTATTTGAGTTGGTTCAGCCCTTTTCTATATGTATCAAAAATTTTGAGCCAGGAAACCAATTCTCCATGAGTCAAGAATTTTTCTTGTGCGTGGGTGCAGTTTTTGTGTGCAGAAATAGTTTTCGCATCCCATGAGATGGGATGCCTCATCCTTGAGATTATCCTATGTTTCATTATGAAATAAATTTTTTGATAATTTATAACTTTATTTTGAGCATCAAGAATTTTTTTGAAGTTAAAATTCCTTCTGGTTTAATCATGGAAATTCGTTGAAGTTGGAAATCCTGTCAGCCTGATCCATGTGCCTGACCAAGAGTCCAACTTGTGAAGGACTCTAACCCATTTGTCATGCCACTTTTTAATCTGAATTTTTTTCCACGACATTCTCATGTTAGTGCCTTAATTTCTAGCCATTGGATGGACAAAATTACATTGATGGGTGGTGGAAAAAAATTATGCCATGCAAAGCTGCGTGACTCATCAGAGAATCATCGAGAAAAATATTTCGAAGAGTCCTTCTGCATGAAGCATCTCTTGGATTTTTTCCCGATGATTGCCATGTGTCAAAAACTTCCAGATAGGCAAGAGAATTCATCAGGAGGTATGAGATTTTCTGATGGATGCGAGATGGCACGTGGAAGGGGCGCGAAAAATTCCCGAAGGCAACCCATCGCTAAGTATTTAAAGGGGGGTACGCCGGGGGATTGGATTCATTCAGATTTTCAATTCCTCCTTTCTTTCTAACATCCTCTCCCTATTGTCCAATTAATCTCTTCCTTCTCTTGTTAGGACAAGTCCAAAAATAGAAAGGACAAGTCCAATTTTAGGACAAGAGTCTAGGAAGAGAATTAAGGAAGACAAGGAGAGAAGAAAGGTAGGGATAGGAAGGCTAGGAGAAGAGGAAGAGCGTCTTGAGGTCCTGGTGTTCAAGAAAATTCTCAGAGTGAGAATTTTGGAGGAGGAATTATCTCAAAGAGTTGGTGTCTTGATCATAGCCCTGTGTGGATCACCATTGGAGGGCGAACACTTGGGTGCCTGGTGGAGGTTCTACCAAAATTTGGATTAAGCGCTGCAGGTATTCTTCTATAACTTAAATTTAATCTTGAATTTATGTTATATATGATTGTTAATCATCAAGGAGATACTGATTTAAGGGTTTAATATTTAAGATTTTTTTATTAAAATTTTAAAATCCATTATGTTTCCACTGTGCATGCCCACTCTGAAATCCTACACGTAGCTCACCTTCTCACTTTCCAAACCCTAGGCAGAAACCCTAGGGAACTCACAGAAAATCGTGCGCCCACTTTTTTTCTTTTCTTTTCTTTTCTCTCGAAATTTTTTGAACTTCCAATCTCATGCACAAGGCCTTCTCACGCAGCCTTCTCTCTCAGATAAAATTGTGCGCATGCCCCATCTTCATTTTTTTTTAAAATAGTGCAACCGTGTCTTTATCGCGTGAGAGGATAAAGCTAGGTGGTTGCTCACTTGAATTCAAATCGAATTTGAATTCAAATACCAACCAACTTATCCTTATCCACTCAAGGCATGAGAAGGGAGGGGTGTGGGCTTCTTCATGCATGGAGAGTTTACACGAGAAATTTTTCTCGTGTGGAAGAAGTGGTGCACAAGTGGATAAGGTGGCGCATGGGATTAGTTGTCCATTCAAATTTAAACTTCATTTGAATTTGAATGGCCAACCAACTATCTTTATCCACTCAGATTGCACACACAAGAGGGGCATGGGAAGACTTTTGTGTGGAAGAAAATTCATGAGAACTTGTTTCTCGTGAATTCAAATAGGCGCAGGTGAAGTGAGGTGGTGCAGGGAGATAAGTCAAGGTGGTTTCAAACCTAATTGAACCAACCTTATCAAAATAGGTTAGGCACAATTAAACTAAGTTAAACCTAACACAATTAAGCTTAATTAGGTTCAATAAAATTCTAATCAAATCAGAAATTAACTAAGCCCAGCCCTTGATCAAATCAGGAACCAAACCACCTCGATGATTAGGTCAACTCTTAACCTAATCGGGTCAAACCCAACTGAATCCAATTCAATTGGACTTGATCCAAAAATAATTACTCAATCAAATTGAGTTAATTAGTGATCAAATCACTAGTTAAATCTCTCATAAATACTGAGTCCAAATCCAATGGACAATCGGGCATCAAAGTCCATCGATATGAAACCTTGATTGAAGAGTCCCAAACTAGTAGGACTCTTGACCCCGGTACCCAAAATGTGTGGAACTCGTGATCAAAGAATCTTGATTCTCAATCACAGAGTCTCAAACACGTAGAACTCAGAGTCTCCAAGTATTAAGACTCTTGATCGAAGAGTCCCAGTCCAGTGGGACTCTTCTCCAGCCATCAGATCAGATAGGAATCTCTAATGTGTGTGACTCCGCAGGTTCGAACCTAAGCCGGTAGCACAAAAATTAATTTTTGTACTAATCGAAGTGACCATCTAGCAATGGTACCCAATGTCTGAATAGATTGAATAGTTGCAATCGCAACATTCAGAACCTACGTGAATATGGTTACCGTATAATTCATCCCTTTTGACCCCTGTGTATAGGACGACTTAGGATTAAACTGTCAACCCTGATCAGATCATCCGAATCATGCTCAACTCAATCAGTCCTGTGACTCCTCACTAGGACTACCCTGGCTAAGATTTTGCTAAATTGAAACACGACTGTACACAGCTCCTGAACTGGAGTGGTCAATCCCATCTTGACACACGCACCGACAAGTCAAGTACTTGACTACACCCAGCAGCCTTCCGTCACTGAATTAGAAATTCAAGTAGTCCAGTGCCTAAGTGCAGTGAGTTGCTTGCAAGTTACCGTGGCGATCTTAGGTTGGAGGGACAGTTATACCCATATCTCATTGGAGCAAATCTTGACAGCAGAAAAAGCTCCAGAGTCGGTCACGTTCAGTGCAGATGTACCCTTACATCTCACCTATATGCCATATCAGTGTCTCCACACTCCTTGGTTAAGAGGACAACCAACCCATATGGCACACAACAACCTATGCTTGATAAACGTTGTTGTCCTTGGTAACAATGTATCATTTGGTCGCAAACAGGTTTAAGGACTAAACGATAAATCCTCCTTTGTCGAGTCTAAATAGTCCTAAAGACTTCACCACAACACAGAAGTTCATTAGAAGATGAAACAATTTGTGATGAAAAATATCAAAATAACTTTTATTTATTTATAATTTATATACTAATATAAGAAAGAGCACAACCATCAACAGACTGACGATTGGCTTTGGAATACTATTCTCAACAATCTCCCACTTGGCCTAAAGTCAATCGGTGCAGTATCTAATACCCATCTTTGACTTGAAGTCGTCAAACTCCTTCACCGCAATGGCTTTAGTGAATGGGTTGGCTAGGTTCTCCTTTCCATTGATCTTTTGAAGGTCGACGTCATCTCTATCCATAATTTCTCAGATGAGATGGTAGCGGTGCAGAATATGCTTCGTCCGCTGGTGTGCCTTTGGTTCCTTCGCCTGAGCAATAGCTCCAAAGCTGTCACAATAGAGCAGAACTGGACCAACAAGGGAGGGTGCTACTCCGAGCTCGATGATGAATTTCCTCAGCCACACCGCTTCTTTGGCAGCATCTGATGCAGTAACATACTCTGCCTCGCAAACTGAATCTGCCACAGTGTGCTACTTGGAACTCTTCCAGCAAACAGTCCCATCATTAAGGATAAAAATAAATCCTGACACACTCTTGCTGTCATCGTGATCAGACTGAAAATTGAAGTCTGTAAACCCCATAAGTCTCAAGTCTGATTCACCATGAACAAGCCACTGGTTCTTAGTATTTCTTAAATACTTCAGGATGGTTTTAACAACCTTCCAGTGATTCTTCCCTGGATCAGATTGGTATCTACTCACTACCCCTAGTAAGTATGCCACATCTGGTTGTGTACATGTCATGACATACATGATAGATCCCACTATTGAAGCATATAAAATTCTATCCATACGCTCTCTTTCTTGAGGTGTTGTCGGACAATCCCTCTTCGAGAGAGAAATTTCATGGCCTATCGGTAGATAGCCTTTCTTGAAATTCTCCATGCTGAACCTCTTCAGCATAGTATCAATGTACATGGATTGGGATAAGCCAAGCAACCTTTTAGATCTATCCCTATAGATCCTCATCCTTAGGATGTAGGAAGCTTCTCCCAGATCCTTCATGGAGAACTGTGACGACAGCCAAACCTTTATTCCCTGTAATGCAGGGACATCATTCTCGATTAAGAGAATGTCATCCACATACAATACAAAAAATATCACTACTGGACTATTAGCTCACTTATAAATGCAAGACTCTTCTCCGTTCTTAACGAAGCCATATGTCTTGATCGTCCTATCAAAACGTATGTTCCAACTCTGGGATGCCTGCTTAAGTCCATAAATGGACCTCTGTAGCCTGCACACCTTTGACTCATCTGTGGATGTGAACCCTTCAGGTTGTATTATATACACCTCTTTGTCCAGCTCTCTATTTAGGAAAACTATCTTCACATCCATCTGCCAGATTTCATAGTCCAGATGGGCAGCTATCGCAAGCATAATCCGAATGGATTTGAGCATTGCCACAGGAGAAAACATCTTGTCATAGTCTATACCATAATGTTGATGATATTCTTTGGCAACCAGATGAGCTTTATAGGTCTCCACCTTTCCGTCTGCACCCCTCTTCCTCTTGAAGACCCACTTACACCCTATGGGTTTTACTCCTTCGGGTGGGTCAACCAATGTCCACACATCGTTGACCTTCATGGACTCCATTTCAGATTTCATGGCCTCTAACCATTTTTCAAAGTCAGGTCTTTGCATTGCATCTATGTAGGTGATCGAATCCTCATCGTTTTCATCAAGTTCGACAGGATCACCATCCCGGACCAAAAAACCATAGTATCTGTCTGGTTGACGTGGTACTCTACCAGACCACCTTAAGGGTGCAGAAAAATAGGCTCCGGATCTGATCTAACCAAATCTGGTTCAGGTTCAGCAACTTGTGTCAGTTTTTCCACCTACCGAACTTCCTCAAGTTCGACCTTAGAGGCAACAGTCCCTTCACCAAGGAACTCCTTTTCCAAAAAGATTGCCTTAAGGCTGACAAACACGTTTTGCTCATCAGCTAGATAGAAATAATACCCTTTGGTCTCTTTTGGGTACCCTATGAAATAACACTTGTCAGACCTAGGTCCAAGCTTGTCCGTAATTAAATGTTTAACATAAGCCGGATACCCCCAAACCCTAAGGTGCGAGAGTACTGGCTTACATCCTATCCATATCTCATATGGCATTTTGGTTACAGACTTACTCAGAACCCTATTTAGAAAGTAACAAGCTAATTCGAATGTATATCCCCAGAGGGAGATCGACAGACTAGCAAACCCCATCATGGATTGAACTATGTCCAACAAGGTCCGATTCCTCCTTTCAGACACACCATTATGCTGTGGTGTTTCAAGAGGAGTCCACTGAGAGAAAATCCCATTCTCCCCAAGATATGTCAGAAACTCATTGAAAAGATATTCACCTCCTTGATCAGATCGAAGAGTTTTAATACACTTCTCAGTTTATTTTTCTACCTCATTTCAGAATAGTTTGAACATTTCAAATGACTCCGACTTATGCTTCATTAAGTAGACATACCCATACCTCGATAGGTCGTCTGTGAAGGTTATGAAGTAGAAATATCCACCTCTTGCACTTGAGCTCATGGGTCCACATACATCAGAATGTATCAGACCCAAGAGTTCACTGGCTCACTCACCTTTTCCAGTAAAAGGTGATTTGGTCATCTTCCCAAGAAGACAGGACTCACAAGTTGGAAGTGATTTACAATCACCAACTTCAAGAATTTCTTCTTGAGCCAACCTGTTTATCCTGTTCTTATTGATATGACCTAGCCTACAGTGCCAAAGGTAGATTTCTGACATATTATCCATTCTAGGGCATTTACTGGAGGTATGAACCACATTAATAGGCTGTGATAGTAAGTAAATTCAATTATTTAGTTGTCCAACAAATATTGTAACACCATTCAAAATGATATTGCAAATATTTTTTTTTATTAAAAATTTATAACTGTACATGGCCAAAAGGCCTACAGAAATAATATTTAATAAAAAACTTGGACAATAGTGACATTCACCCAGAATTACATTACGAGAGTTGATTACAAGGTTCATGATTCCTAAAGCTAGAATTGAAACTTTGCTTCCATCTCCAACGTTCAGGAACCTCTCACCTTCATCAAATCTCCTACTGACCTGCAGACCCTGCATCGAATTACAGATATGATAAGGGCTTCCGGTATCCAATACCCAGGTAGTAGTATCACAAATGGAAAAGTTGCAAGGTGTTATCATATAATTACCTTGCTTCTTCTTCAGTCTGTTCGGGTCCAGGGAGGCAATGTATAGAAGACAGTTCCTCTTCCAGTGCCCCTGCTTCTTGCAAAAGAAGCACTCCGCCTGGCTCTGGTCAGACTTGTGCTTCTTGGTCTGACCCTGTGCTGACGTCCCAGCATGCGGCTGCACCTTCTTATTCTTCTTCTTCTTATTTTTCTTTCCTTTCTTAAAGGGTCGACGATCAGAAGAAGACCCTCCCACAACATTCACCAACTCCTTATGGAGCTGGTGGTCTTTCTCAAAGTTCTGCAGCAACCCCAACAAGCCATGGTAGTTCACTGCAGGCTTTGTCATCCGAAAATGAGTAAGGAAGGGGAGGAAGGACTTGGGCAAAGAATTAAAGATCGCATCCTTATCGAGCTGCTCGTGCAAGGGAAAGCCCAGTTTACTTAGGCGCTCAATCATTTCGATCATGTACAGTACATGATCAGTGACTGAGGCCCCATCCCTCATCCGAGCATTGAAAATGGCACACCTAGTTTTGTGCCTTTCAACGTCGTCACGCATGCCAAAGGAGTCATTCAACATTTGAAGCATCTCCTGCGGTTGGGCGTTCTCGAACCTGCGGCTGAACTCATCATTCATTGCCACCAGCATTATGCATCGAACGGTGGTGCGATCGTTGAGCCACTTCTGGTAAGTATCTCGGACTGTCCCTCTAGCATTCGGGGTTGGCTCCTCAGGTGCCGGATCCGTTACTACATAAAGGATCCACTCATGCTCAAGGATGATTTTCAATTTTCGATACCAGCTATCGAAATTAGGTCCCATGAGCTTGTCATTATCTAATAATGATTGGAGTGACAGGGTAGTGGCCATAGCTACATAAAAGAAAATCAGACCTTTATTAGTATATAAATTATTAATACTAAAGACTTGGACTTTAGTCTAAAGTTTCTCCCAGTATTTTTATGAACTGGTAGCCTCAACCTCCAATTCAAGAAATTACTTTAATTCCTTAGTGGGTACTAAAATCCACACAGACCACACACGAGCTCAAATTTGGTTGGTCAACCCATGTGCATCTATGGGTAGGTTCATAACCAGTTATTTCTCTAAACAACTTCTAGTAATTAATTTTGCCCCAGAACCTAATCAGTAGGCTTTGGCCTCCACTGAAAAGATCTGGTTAGGTCCAACCACTAATATGATTAGATTTGGTGAATCGGACCAATAAATGATCAGGCCTGACTTTGGCCGGCCAACCTGATCACCATCAGAAAGACTCAACCAAATTATCATATTATGAATGATAATTTCATTAGTCAATAAGCACCAGGCCTTTGGGCCTCCAGTGATTATTAAACTAATGGACTCATTATCACTCACTTAATGGGAGGCTATGACTTAGTTATGACTATAACTTAATCATTTTTAGGGACCTAATAATTTTTGAAGATTTTACTAAAGGATAGAAGAGAAGAATTAACCAGCCAATTTCAATCCTCCCACTGACTTCACCAAGTCAGATTAAAAAAGATTTAATTAAAGTTGGTATTAGGAGCACCTAAATCAGTCACACTGATTTACCTAATGACATGGGTGAGCCCTAATCACCAAGTGATCTAATCAAAACCTAACTCATCAGGTTGGCCAGGTAAGTGAGATCAGTGGTGAGGATATGCCATTAACTCATTAGAGATCGAATCAATGCGAGTAGCTCCCACTTAAAAACCACTGGTCAGACTGCCGAACTTACCTTAGACACCAACCGGTTCACTAATTTTAATTTGATCAACTTAGTAAATAGGGTTCCACCACGTAGCCATGAATTAAGTCCATCTTGGTCTAGTTAAAGACATGGACCCCTTCAACTACAACTATTGAAGTTGAGTCTAGAGTGTCCTTGACCTAATCTAATTCAACTTTTGATTAGATTTGACTAATTACTCTAATTTAGTCCATTTCTTTAAACTAACCTTAGGTCTAATCCAATTATGGACCTAACCCATCTAACCTATTGACCCACAAGTTTATGCAATTGTCTTAGGTCTTAATTCATAATTCTAGACCAACTAGACAACACTTAATTCTTTTAATTAAGTATTTGGACTGATGGGTCAGGATTTGGCATTTCGAAAATAATTTTCAAATTTGAAAGGTTTTATTTTCTGTTCACCAAATGTGTTGACTCATTTCACAAACGGATTAGCACATTTCATAAACAGCAATCCTATTGCTAATTTCATAACAGAAAATAACTCAATCAAAATAAATCATGAATATTCCTTTAGATCTAATCTAACACATTCATGATAAATTTTACAATTGAACCTTTACAATTAAGTCCTTTCACTGCTTCATCTGCATGGGATATAATCACATAGGCACCCCTACCGCCATAGGAGAACCCCATCGAATGGGAGGAGAGGGCCTTTAAACCCTACTTTTCTCCTATAACCGGACGACCATGGTAACCAACCCAATTAGACTACTTGCTACTTGGATCAAGTATATCTAAATATACCAATTTTAAAATTTAAATTTTAAATTTCAAATTTTAAATTTTAAATTTTGAATTTCAAATTTCAAACAAATTTCAAATTTCAAAATTTTGAATTTTAAATTTTGAATTTTAAATTTAAATTTTCAAACAAATTTTAAATTTTGAATTTCAAATTTTTAAATTTTAAATTTTAAATTTCAAAATTCAAAATTTAAATTTTGAATTTTAAATTTTAAATTTAAATTTCAAATTTAAACTTTTAGATTACTACTTAATCTATGCATGCAAATGTATATCATATTTTAAAACCTACTCTGATACCATTTAACTAATTTCAGTGCAGGGGTAAAATGATAATTTTAAAATTTTTTCAAAATTATAATTTTATAATAGAAATTATTATTTAATCTAATTAATTAACATATATTAATCTTATATAAGGATCTAAATATGATATATATAGCATGCATTTAAATTTAAAATTTAAATTTTTACAGTAAATATTTTACTGTTATGTGTTCAGAACACATTACCTTCGTGCAGGCAGTCGATCGTTGTAGTCTGATCACTGTCAGAAAGGTCTGATCATCGCAATGCAGCCACACAGTATGTCTGACCTCTGCGGATCGTCTACACGAAGCTCCTGGTCTGATCGGCTCCTCACAAATGCTAGTTCATCACAGAATCTTTTAGACGACTGATGCTGATCGAACTCCTTCGATCGATGTCTGTCGATTCTTTGGATGCTCTGGATCATCAGTAGAGATAGTAGAGAGGTTGATGAAGCTATTCCTAAAGTTTGGCGGGCTCACGATACTCGTAGCTCACCTTCTCACTTCCCAAACCCTAGGCAGAAACCTTAGGGAACTCACAGACAACCCTGCGCCCACTTTGTTTCTTTTCTTTTTTTTTCTCTCAAACTTTTTGAACTTCCAATCTCACACACAAGGCCTTCTCACGCAGCCTTCTCTCTCAGATAAAATTGTGTGCATGCCCCATCTTCATTTTTCTTTTAAAACAGCACAACCGTGTCTTTATCGTGTGAGAGGATAAAGCTAGGTGGTTGCTCACTTGAATTCAAATCGAATTTGAATTCAAATGCCAACCAACTTATCCTTATCCACTCAAGGTGTGAGAAGGGAGGGGTGTGGGCTTCTTTGTGCATGGAGAGTTTACATGAAAAACTTTTTCTCATGTGGAAGAAGTGGCGCACAAGTGGATAAGGTGGCGCATGGGATTAGTTGTCCATTCAAATTCAAACTTCATTTGAATTTGAATGGCCAACCAACCATCTTTATCCACTCAGATTGTGCACACAGGAGGGACATGGGAAGGCTTTTGCATGGGAGAAAATTTATGAGAACTTATTTCTCGTGAATTCAAATAGGCGCAGGTGAAGTGAGGTGGCGCAGGGAGATAAGTCAAGGTGGTTTCAAACCTAATTGAACCAACCTTATCAAAATAGATTAGGTACAATTAGACTAAGTTAAATCTAACACAATTAGGCTTAATTAGGCTCAATAAAATTCTAATCAAATCAAAAATTAACTAAGCTCAACCCCTGATCAAATCAGGGACCAAACCACCTCGGCGATTAGGTCAACTCTTAACCTAATCGGGTTAAACCCAACAGAATCCAATTCAATTGGACTTGATCCAAAAATAATTACTCAATCAAATTAAGTTAATTAGTGATTAAATTACTAATTAAATCTTTCATAAATACTGAGTCCAAATTCGATGGGCAATCAGGCATCAAAGTCCATCGATATAAAACCTTGATTGAAGAATCCCAAACCAGTGGGACTCTTGACCCCGGTACCCAAAATATGTAGAACTCATGATCAGAGAATCCTGATTCTCGATCATAGAGTCTCAGACATGTAGGACTCAAAGTCTCTAAGTATTAGGACTCTTGGTTGAAGAGTCTCAGTCCAGTGGGACTCTTCACCAGCCATCAGATCAGATAGGAACCTCTAATGTGTGTGACCCCGCAGGTTCGAACCTAAGCTGGTAGCATAGAAACCAATTTCTGTACTAATCAAAGTGATCATCTAGCAATGGTACTCGACATCCGGATAGGTCGAATAGTCATAATCGTAACATTCAAAACCTATGCGAATATGGTTACTGTATAATTCATCCCTTTTGACCCCTATGTATAGGATGACTCAGGGTTAAACTGTCAACCCTGATCAGATCATCCGAATCATGCTCAACTCAATCAGTCCTGTGACTCCTCACTAGGACTACCCTGGCCAAGGTTTTGCTAAATTGAAACACGACTATACACAGCTCTTGAACTGGAGTGGTCAATCCCATCTTGACACATGCACCGACAAGTCAAGTACTTGACTACACCCAGCAGCCTTCCATCACTGAATTAGAAATTTAGGTAGTCCAGTGCCTAAATGTAGTGAGTTGCTTGCAAGTCACCTTGGCGATCTCAGATCGGAGGGACAGTTATACCCATATCCCATCGGAGCAAATCTTGACAGCAGAAAAAACTCTGGAGTCGGTCACATTCAGTGCAGATGTACCCTTACATCTCACCTGTATGCCATACCAGAATCTCCACACTCCTTGGTTAAGAGGACAACCAATCCATATGGCACACAATGACCTATGCTTGATAAACATTGTTGTCCTTGGTAACAACGTATCATTTGTTCGCGAACAGGTTTAAGGACTAAACGACAAATCCTTCTTTGTCGAGTCTAAATAGTCCTAAGGACTTCACCACAACACAGGAGTTCATTAGAAGATGAAACAATTTGTGATAAAAAATACTAAAATAATTTTTATTTATTTATAATTCATATACTAATACAAGAAAGAGTACAACCGTCAACAGGCTGATGATTGGCTTTGGGATACTATTCCCAACGGTGGAGACACCAGAGTGAAAGTACAGATACTTGTTAAGAATAAGAGTATTGAGCATGACTATTTATGAATAGTTATAAGAAAATCTATCTTTTCGTTAGTGACATATTCATAGCTACGGTTGTGTATTTAGTTCTCTGACCTGAGGTGCATCAGCCATTCACCTTGAGGATGTTGTAGTTTGACTATACCATAACTCAGTCTCCTAGCTGTACAGGGCCTTGAGGTGTATGTTGGCTGTAGTATGTTCATTGTAGGATTTGGATTGCACCAAGATGGGATCTGTCGACCTTGGTAGAGGAGGAGTAGTTTAATGTAGATTATGAGATTAAGTCCATAAGCCTATGGCCATGGCACTGTGAAAGATAGAAAAGTATTTGTTTTTGGTTTCACATCAGATTCAAATCGAATAATTTTATCATATAATAATGATGATATTTGACAAGTTAACCTTGACTTCGATCCTATCGAAACTCATGATAGAAGAATCAGATCATACGGTAACTGCACTTAGAGGTTCATCTCTTCAATTTTGCTGGCTTGCCACTACATATTGTTAGATATCACTGGTGGATTGTAAGAGCTTATTAGGATCATGATGGATCGATGATTCTTGATAGGAGTGAGTTGAAATTTTTTCAATCTATTGAAAGAAATTTCAATGATACTATGATGGAGATTATGGTATATCTCACTATCAGATCGAATTGAACCTATAGGATCACACAATAAGAGAATTAATCTTGAATTGATCCAATTGGACTTGTAAAGTCACAATTAAATTAAGATTGGGTAAAATCCTATTAGATTTAGGTGCACCATGCTAGCACATGGTTAAATCTAAATTCTTCTCTAGATTTGGTTTTTTATTAAATAAGGTTTAAATCAAGTCAAGAGCCTTCATCCTAACCTAAACTTATTGGGTTTAAGGGGCACCACTTTGGGTGCCCATTTGAATTGGATCCAACCAATTTGGAGGCGCAAGCCTCAAGCCTTCCTCTTTTACCCATTTGACTTGGCACTAAACTTTTGAAAAGTATCTTGTGGGGGTGCACGCCACCTCTAGATGAGATCCAGAGGGGCACTCGCCCCTTCTTCTTTTGGTAGGTTCTATGGGTGCAAGCCACATGGAATGCATGTGGAGATTGAGAGGGGCACACACTCCTCTCTAAATTCAGCATGAGGAGAAGGGAAGGTGAGCACATGCCCCCCCTCTCTCTCTTGTGTGGATGAGAACAAGAGGTGTGCCAAAGGTTGGCGCCTACACTGATTTCTTGTTTTGGGAGATTGGATTCCATATGAGTTTGATTTTTTTGGGAATAAAATCAGCTTATAAGGAATCAATTTTTATATCCTCTCTTATTTTCTGTTTGGGGTGATTGGATTCCATATGAGCTTGATTTTTTTGGAAAAAAAATCTGCATATAAGGAATTAGTTTTTCTATGACAAAACTTGCTGATAAATCTGATTGGATTCCAATTTTGACTTTGTTTTGAATTTGAAATATAGGTTCTATTTAAGAGCTTTTTTTTTTGGGTTCATATGAGAGAATAGAAAATCTGATTTTCTACACCCATCTCTCTATATCCACGCCCCTTTCCTTCTCCCATCTCCCTTGCATGCTCAAAGGGTTGGGCATCCTCATCTCCACTAGCCTAAAGTAGTTAGGTGAATTTTCTTATGCCAAGAATAAAAAAAGGTGTGATATCAAGCATTGAGATTGTGAGGAAGAGGATCAAACATTGATCCAGAATC
Organism: Elaeis guineensis; assembly: GCF_000442705.2. Classification (NCBI taxonomy): domain Eukaryota; kingdom Viridiplantae; phylum Streptophyta; class Magnoliopsida; order Arecales; family Arecaceae; genus Elaeis; species Elaeis guineensis. The sequence continues at coordinate 104,100,796 of NC_025998.2, forward strand.
CAGAAAGACTCGATAGAAGTTGATCCCGATGGATACCTGTGCGACTCTATAAGTGAACCTCCTTCAGATCCACGATAGATAAATTTTGGTGTTCATCTACTTGCACAAGATGATGAGATCATCTCTCTCTATTTTATGTGTTGATATAAATGCTTAATAAATCTGATTTAGATCTATGCCTAGCATGCCAGATCGGTAAAAAATTTTTGAATTTCGCTGCTTCTGATCTAAACCGATTTGGTGCGCCATCCGATCTAAACCGATTTGGTGCGCCATCCAATCCTTCATATAAATCATGTAGAAAGAATATCAGAGGAATAAGAAATTATTAGGGTAGAATAAGACTAATCAGATGATATTGTTGGATAATCTGATTGGTCTAATCAAGATGATTGAATCAAATTATGGTTGAATTACTGTACAGATGGTTCAATAAAAATCATAAATAATTGAATCTAATGGTATCTAGATTTATCTAAGGTGGGTGTCGGCATGCTGCTCCATAATCATGGATTAAGACTCTCTTTGCTAGGATTGGATCATGTTGCCCAACCAAACAACCCGAGAGGGGGGTGAATTAGGTTTTTAAAACTTAAAACAACTATGTACTGAATTAACCAATTTTCTATTGGTGGTACAGTGTATGTTATATATGAATGTAAATATGAAGAAGACAAGCACACACATAAAGACAAGAGAAATTTTATAGTGGTTCGGTGCACATCCAGCACCTACGTCTACTTTTCAAGTAAGACTCTTGGCAATTTCACTATAATCCCTCAATATTATAGCTGGATAGTTTTATCCGAGCTCACTAGCTACAAGCCCAGATGATTTTTTCTTAGGTTTACAAACCACAATCTTTACACGCCTTGACTAAGGCTCCATGATCAAATTACAGGGTGTGGATTAAACCTTTCCCTTAGTTTCAGTCCTTGTTGAAACTAATTACAGCAAATAAGCAAGAAGAAAAATATTACAACAAAAGAAGCTCCTTGGTTGAGCAAATTTATTGTCAATGTAGCTCAGTAGTTGTCCTCTTGAATGCTTGGAGTTAATGCTCTTCAAAAGCTCTTCAATGCTCTTAGAGAATTAAGAGATTTTTGGTTGGAAGTAGGTGAACTCTATTGAATGCTAAAAGTTCAAATTTTTTTTCCTTCTCTCTTTTCAATAGAATAATAATCTTTTTCTCCTCTCTTTTTAATTCTAGAGCTTTTCTACCAAGTTTGAAGTTGTTGGAGTTCAAAACTAGCCATTTCTGACTGTTGGAGGCAAGGTATAGCCATCGAAAATAAATAGAACTAGCTGTTAAAGGCTATTAGTCGCATCTCAAGTCAGCTCGACTATTTTTGAGTCGACTTGACTATTTTTTCGAGTTACCTCGACTGCACCTTGAGTCTGCTCACTCTCAGGTACCCGAAATTAGCTCTCTAAAATTTTTGGATCTCTAATATGGAGTTGGCTCAGATCCATCAAAGTTGACTCAACTGCCATCTTCAAGTCAATTAAAAAATTCAAGAGTCGACTCAGTCTCAGTGGATAGAAACATACTTTCTGTCGCTTGAGATGGAGTCCACTTGGATGATTTCGAGTCTGCTCGATCCCATGCAAAGCCTGCGTGCCAGTGCCCAAATCATACCAGAGTCGACTCCAAACTCTCTCAAGTTGACTCAAACCCTTCTCAAGATCTTTTTCACTTGACTTTAGCTCCAATTTGATATCACTTGAGCTCTATAATGAATGCACTTAGTTTCTACCTCATTTTGTTTAAAGAGCTCTCTTTCTTTCAATCTTTATAATACCTAAAAAAATATTAGTAATTATGTGCTCCAATATTTGTTCATCATCAAAATCACTTAGGCTATCAACAATCTTTTCTTTTTTGATGATGACAAAATATTGAGCACTTATTAAAGAATAATTAATATGAATAAGATATACAATATGTACAAGTAATTACAAGGCAATCAAATGCTTCAAGTTTTCAGATTTTCGATAATGCTCCCCCTCATATTGTGCTGCATGAAAAATTATTTTTAATTTCAAATTTTTAAGTTCCAATTATGCTCCCCCTTAGATTATGCTTAAATCAAAATTTTCAAATTTTTACATTGTCCTTATGATGCATTGTCCATTTCTCTTTACTAATTCTCTCTCTTTTTGTCATCATCAAAATCACATGAGGAGAATTAGGATGTAAGCATAACAAGAGGTCTTTGATAGATTTACCTTTTCAATTTAATTTCTAGGCTAGACTTGCTTGTTTAATTTGATGTAATTTTAATTAAAAATTTGTTACAAGGTATGTTGTCCAGTCTAGAGTGTGTAACTTGAAAGTAGATATTCATAAAAGTCATTCACATGGAAACACAATGCAACATAAGAAGATGAAATAGTACACAATGAGATAAAAAGAGATAGATATTCATTAATAGATTGTATTGTTTACAAAAATGGGGTACCCAAACAATACAACATCCATTACAAGAAAAGATAGCCAAAACATAAAACTAGATTTAGGATAATCTTAGGTAAAGACCCTAGTCTTCATCTGAAACTTCCTCAATAATAGGGTCAGGAGGATAAGATGATGAGGAGGAAGATGGAGTGGTAGATTTGCTCTGGATGTGAGCAAAAGGTTTGGGGCGAAGTGGAGGAAAGTCGGTGCCAGGTCTGACAGTGGCACTGAAAGGAGGTCTGGTAGAAGAAGTGGGGGGCTAGGTAGGGAAAGGTTTGGTCTGAGTGATAGATAGAGATATCCAAGACCATAACTGATCCAAATGCTTCTCAATCCATCAAAGTGCAGTGACAAGTAGATCTGTGTTGCCATGCTATGACACATGATCTCTTCAGCTCTTCTCAAAATTTTGGCGACCTCAGCTTTCATTTGACCAATTTTTTTAGCTATCCCATGCTATCTGTTCTAGAATATGTCAATATTTTGGGACAAGACACTTATCTGATGCATGATAGAATCATATTGCCCCTCAGAAAAAATCTTCATCTCCTCTAAACTCTGAAAGATGTACTATCGAAGAGTAGAAACATCAGTCTTAGAGAATGAAGAGTTAGTCTTGGAATCTACAATTCTTTTTAAGCTCTCAAGTCTTAAGGTCATCTTTAGCAACTCTCCACGAAGCTACTAAAACTGAATTTGTGTGTCCTCACAAAGTGCTTCATGGCTCTAAAGGATCTGAGACTTGAAATCATCAAGCATCCTCTCCATCCTATCTAAGAACTGATTAGCAATCCCCTCTGTAAAAAAATTATGACTCTACTGCACTCAAGGAGTGTGGAGGCATCTTGGGATGAAGAACTGAGCCTTTGCTGGTGCTACTGAATCTAGTGTTGCTGCTGGAGAAGATGGCCCAAACCTAGCTTCAACCTGTGGCTCAGGCATAGCCACCTCTCACTCTCGCTCTATATCCTCTTGTCCAGATTCTCTTCTTACCCATCTATCTCCCCTCTTCTCAAGCTTCATTCGGTGAAGAGTGTCCTCATTCAAATAGTTTGAATACTAAAGATCCTTAAGTCTTCTCCATCTAAACTGACTCCAAACTCCTTGAAGATCAATGTAAACACCATCACATAAGGCAAACATGTCCTGTGCTGGTTTGCCACATCCTTGATGTTTTGAAGTATCATGGCTGGCAAGTTCATTTTTGTCCCTTGAACCATATAGTACATCACAGTAAGTTCTGTTTTTTCTATCCAGTCATGCTGTCCAGTTTTAGGATAAATATAGTGAGCTACTATACTGTGCAACAACTTCATCTCAACAGATAGCTATCTGACTTTAATTTCATCAATATTTGCCATATTTTCTCTTTCCAAAATATATTTCAAGGCCTCCATTTTATTATCTAAGTCTAAATTGCAGATCCTCTACCTAGGTACTTTCAATAACCATCCTAAATTCTTCTCATCTAGGGCAATATTCACTCCTTTCACCACTGACTCTAAACCAATATCCCCTTGGAATCTTACATTCTCAAAGAAGGCTCTAACAAGGTCAGGATAAATGGGTATCTCGAGTGTGCATGGCTTGTCCCACCCTTGTTGCTTGATCCAAGTACCAATCTGAAAATGCTCTCCATCCAGAAAGTTGACATCCACCCTTCTTCCAATTGGGACAGCTCTAGTAGCCACGAATCGATGAGGAGGAGGGTGAGAAATGGGCGATGACCCTTGTGGAGCTTCTCCTTGTGGCTTGGACCTTTTTTTATCTAATTGAGAGCTGTTGGGATGCTTGCCAGTAGCCGTCTTCCTCTTTGATGCCATTTGAATCTCAATGTTCTAGGGAAAAGGGAGATGGAATAGTGATTGGAAGGATTGGAGGGAGTTGGGAGGAGTTTCGATAAGAGAAGACTCAAGGGCTTGGAGAATAGGAGAAAGGATAAAATAAAAAAGGTTTTACAATCCCCCATTAAAAAACTGAGTCCACAACAATCGACTCGACTCGACTCGACTCCTTTTAGAGTGGACTCGAGCACCATCGAGTTGACTCGAGACTTCTATGAGTCGAATCGAGCACAGTATCTGGAAATAAATTCAGTTTAGATTTGAAACTGACTTTTTCTAAACTATCCCAACTCAAAGGAATAGCGTGAGAAAGTATAAAATACATCAAACACACAAAATAATCTATTTAATTTCAAAAAAGATCACAGATTCCAAGTTCACCCCTAATTTTTGAAAATCTATCTTCATTTAATGGTTTAGTAGAAATATCTACTAATTGATTTTCAGTTGAGACAAATTCAAGCACAAGATTATTGTTTTGTACATGATCTCTAACGAAATAATATTTAATTTCAATATGCTTAGTTCTAGAATGCTGAATTGAATTTTTAGTTAAGTTTATGACACTGATGTTGTCATATCTTATAGGTATTTTATTTTGCTTGATTCCAAAATCTTCGAGTTGCTACTTAATCCATAGTATTTGAGCATAGTAACTCCCTATAGAAATATATTCAGCCTTAGCCACTGATAGAGCTATGGAGTTTTGCTCCTTACTATATCAAGAGATCAAGTTTAACCCTAAAAATAGGCATGTGCCACTAGTGCTCTTTCTATCTATTCTATATCTTCCATAATCAGCATCTGAGTATCTTTTTCGATTAAGTGTAGATTATTTAGAGTATCATAAGCTTAAGGTTTGAGTGTTAACAAGATATCTAAATATTTTCTTAACAACTAACATGTGTGATTCTTTAGGATTAGATTGGAATCTTGCACACATGCAAATACTAAATAAAATATCAGGTCTATTTGCAGTTAAATAGAGTAGAGAATCAATCATACTTCTGTAGAGCTTTTTTTTTTTATACTTTTACTATTTTTATCTTTATCAAGTCTGCATGTGGGGCTCATTGGTGTGCCAATCTCCTTTGCATTCTCCATACCAAACATTTTAAGCATGTCTCTCACGTACTTGATTTGGTTGATGAAGATGCCTTCCTTTGTTTATTTGATTTGAAGCCTAAGGAAGAAAATCAGCTCTCCCATCAAGCTTATTTCAAATTCTTTCTGCATTAACTTAGCAAATTCTTGACAAAGATCCTCATTAGTAGCTCCAAAAATGATGTCATCTACATATACTTGAACTACAAAAAGATCATCATTTTTTTTTCAAAAATAATATTATGTCTACACTATTTGTGTTAAATTTGTGATCCAATAAAAATCTACTTAATCTTTCATACCAAGCTCTATGTGTTTATTTTAATCCATATAATGTCTTATTCAATTTAAACACATGATTTGGAAAAGAATGATTTTCAAATCCTGGAGGTTGTTCTATAAATATTTATTCAGAGATATAACCATTTAAGAAGGTATTTTTTACATCTATTTGAAAAAATTTAAAGTTCATATAGCAAGCAAAAGCAAGTAATAGTCTAATGGCTTCTAATCTTGCTATAGGAGCATATGTTTCATCAAAATCAATCTTTTTTTTTTAATTATATCCCTTAGCTACCAATCTATCTTTATTTCTAATTATATTACCATATTTATCTAATTTATTTTTGAAAATCTATTTTATTCTAATTATGGGGTGGTCAATAGGTCTACTAACTAGAGTCCACATATTATTTTTCAAATTGATTAAGTTTCTCTTGCATAGAAATCATCCAATTAGAGTCATTTTCAATCTCTTCTATATTTTTAGATTCAATTTGAGAGACAAAAGTAAGGTAATCAAAAGTATCTTTGAATGAAGCTCTAGTTCTTACCCCTTATGAAGGATCACCAATAATAAGATTTTTTGGATGGTTATGTACATACCTCCATTCTTTGGACAGATCATTATACTCCCTAGTTACTTCTTGTTTAGCACTCTTCTCTTATTCAACATCCTTTATTGCTTCATCTTCTCTTTGGATTGATTTTTTTTTCAAATTAAGCTCCTTCAGTCCATTCTTTAAGATACCTATATCATCATCAAGCAAGTCTTCTTTTTTTGAAAATGACATGAATGGATTCTTCAACAATCAAGGTATGTTTGTCGAAGATCCTGTATGCTTTGCTGGATATGGAGTATCCAAAAAAGACACTCTCATCTGACTTAGCATCAAATTCACCTAGATTATTTTTTTCATTATTATGAATAAAGCATTTGCAACCAAAAATATGAAAGTAATTAATATTGGATCTTTTTCCTTTCCAAAGCTCATAGGGGGTTTTCTTTAAAATAGATCAGATTGAAACTCTATTTAGGATGTAACATACTATGTTGATGGCTTCAACATAAAAGTATTTGGGTAAATTTTCTTCACACAATATGGTACGGGCCATATCTACTAGGACTCTATTTTTTCTTTCAACTATACCATTTTATTGTAGGGTTTTTGGTGCAAAAAAATTATATTCAATGCCATTTTCATTGCAAAAATTTTTAAAATATTGATTTTTAAATTTTGTTCCATGATCACTATGAATACAAACTATTGTAGTATTCTTTTCATTTAAAACTTTTGTATAAAATTTTAAAAAAGTAAAAAAGATTTCATCTTTATGTGCTAAAAATAAAATCAATATAAATCTTAAAATGTCATCTATAATCACAAGTCCATATTTCTTACCACCTAAACTTATGATCCTAGTTGGGCCAAATAAGTCTATGTGAATTAATTCAAATAATCTAAAAGTTGAAACTATATTTTTAGATTTGAAACTCCTCCTAGTTTATTTTTCTAGTTGATAAGCATCACAAATATGATCATATTCAAAATTTAACTTAGGTAATCCTTTAACTAAGTCATTTGCAGTTAATTTAGATAAAGTATGCATGCTTGCATGTCCTAATCTTTGATGCTATAGCCATCTAGTTTTTTTTTTTTATTTTAGCATCATTAGCAATAAGGTATTGACCACTTTTCATGGCTATCTCATCCAGATCAATCAAGTAAATGTTGCCACACCTATGTCCAATGAATTTGATATTATTATCAAAGAGACTAGTGACTATACATGAAGATAGCTTAAATATTACTTCAAAATCTTTACCACATAATTGACTTATACTAAGTAAGTTATGCCTTAAGTTATCAACTAAAAGAATATTATCAATGAAGGTAGTGGGGGTAATCTGAATTTTATGAATACCAATAATCTTGCCTTTGTTGTTGTCACCAAAGGTAACTACTTTTTCTTCCTTCTTTTCAAGGGTGAAGAACTGCTCCTTATCACCCATCATATGTTTTGAACAGCCACTATCCAAATATTATTTTCTTTTTGATTCATTGGCTGCAAGATATTTCTGCAAAAAAATCAAGTAACTTTCTTAGGTACTCAAGTTTTCTTGGATCCTTTAGGGTTAGTAGTCATGGTTCCTTTTAGAACCCAAATTTTTTTAATTATTTTCTCATTCAGTTTTCTTGTATTATGTATAAAAGCCTTGTGTCCTACTCTACTACAACTAAAGCAAGTGATATGTGAGGTGCTGCCAGTGGATGATGATGTAGTAAAAAAATTCTTAAAAAATTTTTGCTTATTACTTGGTTTATATCCTAGACCAGCCCTATCATAAACTTTTCTTTGATTGTTTAGTATCATTTATAATTTATTTGAGTAGCAAGTAAATTTATCGACTAATGGTTTTAGTTTGTCTACTTCCCTTTTTAGAGTTTCATTTTTCTCCTTCAGTTTGTTATAGTGTACAAGGGTTTCTTCCTTTTCCTTAATTAGTGCCTCATTCTTTATTTTTAGATTTTTATTTTTTATACTTATCTTCTTGAAATCTTTTATTAATCATAGAATGCATCTTGAAGTTCATCAAATATAAATCCTAAAGAAGGTTTTGAATTTATCTCATCCTCTTGAGCCATAAAACATAAGTTGGCTTCATTTTGGATGTCCACATTTGAGCTCAACTCATTGCTGTCGCTCCATGTTGTGACCATTGCCTTCTTCTTGCTTCTTTTGAAGGTCTTCTTTAAGATTAGACAGTCAGCTTTGAAGTGACCCAGTCTCTTGCACTCGTAGCACAAGGATGGCTCCTTTTCTTTTCTTTTTTTTTCCTACTTAGCTCACCCTTGGATAGATTTTTCTTACTAAAATCTTATCTTCTCCTTCCCATGAACTTCTTAAATTTTTTGATCACCAGGGCCATATCCTCATCATCTTCAACTTCAATAGACTTTCCTTCATCTTTTTCAGCTATAGTGGATTTCAAAGCAATGATTTTCTTCTTTTGGCTCTCATCTTTCAAGTGCTATCCCATCGCTAGCTCATGTGTCATCAGCAATCTAATAAGCTCCTCAAGTGGCAGCTTGTTTAAGTCTTTCACCTTTTGGATAGCTATTATCTTTGCTTCCCACATCCTTGGCAGTGACCTAAAAATTTTTCTCACTAATTCACTGTCAGTATAAACTTTTCTTAGGCTTTTAAGTCCATTGATAATGTCAGTAAATCTAGCAAACATGCTAGTAATAGATTCAGCTGAATCTATTTTAAACAATTCATATTGATGGATAAGCATATTGATCTTAGATTCTTTCACTTGATTGGTTCCTTTATGTATGACCTCAAGTCTATCTCAAATTTTTTTTTATAGAATTGCAAGTAAAAATTTGATTAAACTCATTCACATCAAGGGCACAATAAAGGATATTCATTGCCTTGGCATTAAGTTAGGCAAGTTTTTTATCCATTTCATTCCAATCCTTCTCAAGCTTGGGTGAAGCGATGCCATTTACAATGATTGTCAGAGTGTGCGGTCTATTTATAATGATACTCCACATATCATAATCTAAGGCTTGTATAAAAATGTGCATGTGAGCTTTCCAATAGATGTAATTCGACCCATTAAAAAGTGGTCTATTTATAGATTGCCTCTCGACAAGTGAGCCTCCAAGTTGGGTTGTCATGGTCTTTAACTCTTGATGGTTAGGTCAATATGTAATATTGGAGCACTTGCTCTGATACCAATTATTGTCTAGCCAAACAATCCAAGAGGGGGGAGGGTGAACTGGGTTTCTAAAACTTAAAATAACTATGTGCTGAATTAACTAGTTTACTATTGGTGGTGTAGCATATACTATGTATGAAAGTAAATATAAAGAAGGCAAGCACATACACAAAGATAAAAAAAATTTTATAGTGGTTTGGTGCACACCCAGCATCTACGTCTACAACCCAAGCAAGATTTTTGGGAATTCTATTATAATCCCTCAAAATTACAGCTGGATAGTTTTAACCAGACTCACTATCCACAAATCCAGTTGGTTTTCCCTTAGGTTTACTAACCACAACCTTTACACGCTTTGAGTAAGGCTCCACAATCTAATTACAGGGGTGGATTAAACCTTTTCCTTAGTTTCAGCCCTTGCTAAAACTAATTATAGTAAATAAATAAGAAGAGAAATATTACAAAAAAAAAAGCTCCTTGGTTGAGCAAATTTATTGTCGATATAGTTTAGTAATTGTCCTCTTGAATGTTTGGAATTAATGCTCTTCAAAAGCTCTTCAATGCTCTTAAAGAATTAAGAGATTTTTGGTTAGAAGTAGGTGAACTCTTTTGAATGCTGAAAGTTCAAAATTTTTTTTCTTCTTCTCTCTTCTCAATGGAACAGTAATCTTTTTCTCCTCTCTTTTTAAATCTAAAGCTTTTCCATCAAGTTTGAAGTTATTGGAGTTCAAAACTATCCATTTCTGACTGTTGGAGGTGAGATATAGTCATTAAAAATAAATCAGCACATTTATAGAACTAGCCGTTAAAGGTTGTCAGCTGCATCTAGAGTCAACTCGACTGTCTTCGAGTCGACTCGACTATTTTCTTGAGTTATCTCGGTTTCACCTCGAGTCTGCTCGCTCTTAGGTGCTCGAAATCAGCTCTCTAAAATTTTTAGACTTCTAAGATGGAGTTAGCTCAGATCCATCAGAGTTGACTCGACTGCCACCTTTGAGTCAAGTCAAAAATCTAGGAGTCAACTCGATCTTAATGGACAGAAACATGCTTTCTATCATCTGAGGTGGAGTCCACTTGGGTGATTTCGAGTCTACTCAACCCCATGCAAAGCTTGCATGCTAGTGCCCAAACCGTGCCAGAGTTGACTCCAAACTCTCTCGAGTCGATTCGAATCCTTCCCAAGGCCTTTTTCACTTGACTTTAGCTCTAATTTGATATCACTTGGGCTCTATAATGAATTCATTAAGTTTCTACCTCATTTTGTTCAAAGAACTCTATTTCTTCCAATCTTTATGACATTTAAAAAAAATATTTGTAATTATGTGCTATAATGTTTGATCATCATCAAAATCATTTAGGGGGTCAACAGATCAGAATCATTGAAAAAAGATTCTTTACTTATCAATCTTAGAGAGATAATTTTATAGAGAGAAAATTCATAGAGAGAGAAAATAAAAAATTTTAGAGAGAGAAAGTGGGGTTGCAAGCTATGAGAGAAGGAAGAGAGGGAAGAGAAGACTCTCTCTTTTCTTTTCTTTTCTTTCCTTTTCTTTTTTTTTTCTCTTTTTCATTTTTCTTTCTTTCTCTTTTCTTCTTTTCTTTCCTTTTTCTTTCATAGAATAGAGGACTTGCATTTTCTTTCTTCTTCTCTTCTTAACAGAATAGAGGACTCATTTATCCCCTTATTTTTGTGGTAGGGGAGGTCCCCTCCCCAGTCAGCACTATCCGTGGCTGGAGGGGCATGTGATGGCTATGACCCAGAAACTCCAGTCCAGTGATTGGCAGTGACAACAATAACAAAAAAGCCAAAATAATGATGAAAAAGCAAAAAATTTCAAAGATGACTTCCCAAGAAAAAGTTCGATAATCACCAGCCAGAATCAAGATCTAAGGGCCAAGAACGATGGAGAGAAAGATCAGCTAGTCTTTTAGGAAACTTTTACCTTACCTCTGAGAAGTTTTTCTAGCAAACACCATGAATCAAATCCGCAGCTCTAGAGAAAATTAGGGAAGAAGGAAGGCCAAGCTTGGGCAATTGATCTTAGAGGAGTGTTAGAGCCCATGAGTAGATACTAGTGGGAGGATTGGAGATAAAAAATAAATTGAATTCCAATCAAAATAGATCTCCTTTCAGTTGGAAAAATTATAGGGAAGAAAGTACTCTTCAGGAGTTCCGATTGGTTGTCCATGGCCCAGCATGTGCAGAACATGTGCTAGCTTAGAAAATTCATTTTTTTTGTGCTTTAATAGTTATGCTATATCTATGCTTTTTAAAGCCATACTATATCTTTTGGGCTTGAGTCTGAATGGGAACTAGGGTGTTACATTCTCCCCCCTTAAAAAAAAAATTTCATTCTCAAAATTTTTCTTTCTTGTACTTTTAGAAGTTGGAAATTCATAGTTTTAATCTCATCCTTCATCTTTTTGATATTCTAATTCTTAATGTAATTAAATCATTTCATAATGGAAAGGCCAATATCTCAAGAATTGATCTGAATTAGAACCATTCATTTCTTGGAATCGAAATTAATATCTTAATTCTAGATAAGGATATCAAGTTTCTTGTCAAGATCATTATTTGCTTTTGACTTAATCGATCTATCACAACATCATAAACAAGCTTTACTATACTCTCAATAGATGAATATTCGAATATAACATCCAAAATTGATAAATAATCTCATATTCTTTAAATCTATAGTGAAACATATAATCAAATATTCTAAATCCAAGATCAAGAATCAATGGTCAACTCATCCTAGACTTAGGATGCTAAAAATTTATTTATCATGGTAGATAGGGGATCTACCTGTGAAATCACACAGCGACACCGACATAATCCAAAATTAAAAATATTATTTTTTTCATTATTAATGAATTTTCTTTGCAATGAATATCAAATCATGTCACTCAAAAAATCAATATTGCTGACTCGCTTAAAACAATCTAGATCGCCATGCTTTCACTATGCACTCTGATTTAAACCATCAAAATTTCTTCAAATATAATAAATAATTTTCAATCAAATATTACTTTATATTGAAAAGATCTAAAATTGAACTTTCAAGTAGGTCAAAAGAAACTTTTAAGTCTTGTCCCCAATATATGTCGAGCACATCCATTTAAATCAATCTTTAAGTAAATTGACATATTCAAAATCACTTATAAATTTACTATAATTCAATATAAATCAAATTTTAATTCTTATATCAATTCAATTAGATAATTTAAAATCAAAATCTCATAAGTAAAATTAATAAAAAAATCTTTTGATGCTCCATCAAGTTAGATTTAAATCAAATATATAAGTAAAATTGACTTAATCATCTTTTCTAGAGTTTCTTCTATCGAGATCTTTATCATCTATCAAATATTTTTTATAGTAATCATGCAGATCTTTCAAAATCAAATTCTTCATGCCATACTGATTTTAATACTGACCTAAATAACAATGGGAATGAAACTTCAGATCAATTCATAAATCAAAAATTTTAAATTATAGTTTCATGTGTCTCATAATCCTCAAATAGATATAAATAGGATCTTTTATCTTGATCCAAGATAGTAATCAAGAATTTTATTAACAACCTCAATCACGAGGATAGAAAATCCCTTGATCAATTTATAAACCCAAACATTGAATTGAAGTTTCATATATATAAACCATATATAGTCTTCAATAGATATAAATAAGATATATCATTTGGATCCAAAGATGATAATCAAAGATTCCACCAAATAAATTTTCTACAATCTCAGAATCAATATCTTCAATAAAAAATAAACTATTTTGCAATGTCCCTAACTATATTTTTGTTTCTACATACAAGCTTCATATAGGATCCACATTCCAATATAAACTTCAAAGAATATTTCAGTCAAATATCACAAAAGATCTTTTTAGCTCAATTAGAAATAATATTTTATCAATAAATCTTTACTTGATATTAAATAATTAATTTCAAAATCAAGAAAAATATCACAGTATTCTTCTATATCAAATTTGAGCATACAATTCACTCAAACTATTAATGATCAAGTTAATAATCACAATACACGATAAAATATCATGATCAATCATTTTGTAATTATTTTAGATCAGAATTCAACTAATCATAATATGATCCACAGATTACCTATCATATATCAAACCCTATGAATCATTATTCCTAAGTGATCTTTTCATTCATAATTATAAGATTTAGTCAAAAATCATGAAGACAACTTATATCATAATCATCATAGATCTATACCCCAATGTCACTAATATCTACCTACCTATAATCATCATAGATCTATACCCCAATGTCGCTAATGTCTACACACCTCCACTCATTCTATGTTCGATTCTGTATCATAACTTATCCACTTATACTCTGATATCATATTAATTACTCTGATATCATATAAATTTCCACACCCTTGATCTGAGATTATGGTCTAGGGGTCATGGCAACTAGCACATACACATGAAGAACTCTCTCTACAAGCATGCAAGACATTCCAAAAATGATACCAATGCATCATAATAAAATTTATAATAAATTTAGACTCAAATTTAACTAACTAAAATCAACTTTAATCTTTCATAAAATTTTAATAATATTCAAAAGATCTTACATCAATTAAATCTTAAATAATAATCTTATAAAATATAATAATAAGTCTATATCTAAACTTTGTTGGTACTATTGACTCTCACTTCAAAGCTCACTCTCAAAACAGTACCCATGTCCGTAACTAAGAATCTGAAGCTAAAAAGAAAGGAGAGATAATGAGCTCGATAGCCTAATGCTTAATGAATATCTCAACTAGATATTTCAAATATTATCATAAATATTTGAAAATAAATATCATAAATAAATATAAGAATATATTTCATATTAATTTAATATAAATCAATTTCTTTCAAATATTCATATATATATGTAACCATAAATTTGATTCGAAATAAATCATATATAACTCAAGAGCCTTAACTATGACCACATTTATCTTTGTGGTAGGGCTAGAGCAGAAATAATGAGCTCAAATAGAGTACTTATGCATAACCCCTATTGATAGGATATAGAATTCAATGCACAATCTCCATTGACAGGGTCCAAAGTATCTGTTGGGTATAAAATACCCACAGCCGAAACCCTTAGCAGAATCGACTACAGCACAGCTCCGCTCGGACTCCTACGGGAGCCGGGCTCCGCCACCGACATCGACTGCAGCACAGCTCCGCCCAGACTCCTACGGGAGCCGGGCTCCACCGTCGACACCGACTACAGCGCAGCTCTGCCCAGGCTCCTACGGGAGCCGGGCTCCGCCGCCGACATTGACTGCAGCACAGCTCCGCCCGGACTCCTACGGGAGCCGGGCTCCACCGCCGACACCGACTACAGCACAGCTCCGCCCGGGCTCCTACGGGAGCCGGGCTCCGCCGCCAACATCGACTGCAGCACAACTCCGCCCGGACTCCTACGGGAGCCGGGCTCCGCCGTCGACACCGACTACAGCGCAGCTCCGCCCGGGCTCCTACAGGAGCCGGGCTCCACCGCCGACATCGACTGCAGAACGGCTCCGCCCGGGCTCCTACGGGAGCCGGGCTCCATCCTCAACAACGACTGCTGGTAATCCCCGTCCGGACTCCTACGGGAGCCGGACTTCGCCTTTAACTCGAACTGCAGGGAGACTTTGCCCGTACTCTTATGGGAGCCGGGCTTCATCCTCGACGCCAACCATTGCAGCCGCAAGCAGACTCCACCCGGACTCCTACGGGAGCTGGGCTCCGTCCTCAACAACGACTGCTGGTAATCCCCGTCCGGACTCCTACGGGAGCCGGACTTCGCCTTTAACTCTAACTGCAGGGAGACTTCACCCGTACTCTTATGGGAGCCGAGCTTCATCCTCGACGCCAACAACTGCAGCCGCCAGCAGACTCCGCCCGGATTCCTGCGGGAGCCGGGCTTCATCCTTGGCTCCAACGACTGCAGACAGATTTAGTCCGGGCTCCTACGGGGGCCGGACTCCGACCACTGCCGAACTTCATCCGATGTGTCTGCACCCTCTGGCAGGCCACCATAACGGCCACGACCCTGCTCCACTTCCTGTGGTGGATTCCACGCAGCTCCATCATTCCCTGGCAGGCTGCAGTAACCATCGCCGCTCTGCCCCACATCCTGTGGCGGATTCCGCACAGCTCCACTACCCCCTGGCAGGCCACAATAACGGCCACGAACCTGCTCCACCTCCTGCGACGGATACCAGGCGATTCTCCCACCCGCTGGCAAGTCACGACAACGGACGTTGCTCCACTCCCCGCAACTGATTCCACGTGGCGAGCTACGGAGATAGCCACGATTCAGCTCCACTACCCCTCGCAATAAATTCTCCCTGACTACGGGCGGCCCACGACCAGACGGTTACAGACGTCACCATCAATCCGTTACCTCCTCCGCCTATAAAAGGGGGACCCAGATACGTTATTCTCTAAGCTCATTTCTTATCTCAAAACTCTGCTAAATTCTCCATTCGAGCACTCCATTCTTGTTGAGGCAGAGAACTGACTTGAGCGTCGGAGGGTCTTGCCGGAGCAACCCCACCTCCAGTTTAGACTTCCTTTGCAGGTCCCGGCGGCGACCGCGGCTTCCTCGACTCCAGCTTCTCCGGCGCAAGCAGATTTTTGCACCAACAGTATCAATGCATAATTTTCATTGATAGGGTTCAAAGTTTAATGCACAATCTCCATTAGTAGGATCTAAAACATAGTTAAACTAAGAGCACAAAATCTGATCCATATTAAAGCATTTTTATAAGATAATATATATATCATAATTTCATATATATTTCATAATAAATCCATAAATCATAATATTTTAAAATTTTAATTTAAAAATTACTTTCTATTCAAAATATAATTTCATAAATCATGCATAATTTCAAAGAACTTAATTAAGTCTGATTGATTTTTTTAAGATTTTGAGTACTCAAAGTAAATTTATCTGCTATAGATTTTAATTTTTAACTTCCTTTTGTAAAGCATTATTCTTCTCAATTAAGTCTGATTAATTTTTCAAAGGTTTTCTTTCTCTTTCTAAAAATTTTCTTTGTCTTTGGTTAAGGACTGATTAAGTTTTCCAAGTTCCTTGTTTTGAAGAGAAATTTAAAATTAGTAAGTAGTTTGTTAAAAGCATCATATCATTCATCAAATATAAAATCATTTGGGGTACTTTCAGTTATCTCATCCTTAAATACCATCAAGCATAGATTGACTTTTTCTTCTTTTATTTCTTTTTCTTCTTCAAAGGTGGAGTCTTCATCATTGCTCTTTTTTTGAATTTTCTTGAGCCTTTCTTGAGTTCAGGGCAATCAGACCTATAGTAACCAGGATTCTAGTACTCATAGCAAATGAGGAATTGCTCCTTATCTTTCTTCTTATCTTTTTCTCTTTTCTTGCTTCCTTCTTCTCTTGTATATCCTTTCTTCCTGAGAAAAAATTCATTCTCATAAATCTCTTGAATCTTCTAATGATCATTACCATCTCATCATCATTTTCTAAATCTTCAGATGATTTGCTTTTCGGGTCATCCATGGTACGTGACTTTAGTGCAATAGTCTTTCTTGATGAGAGAGCCTACCTGTTCTTCAAGGGTTAATTTTTTGGGATCTTTTACTTTTTATATAGCAGTCACTTTGGCCTCTCAATTTTTTGATAGTGATTTAAAAATTTTGCACACTAATTCACTATCATAGGATAGTCTTTTTCAAGACTTTTTAAGATATTAATAATATCCATGAATCTAGTGAATATATTAGTAATACTTTCACTAAGTTCCATCTTAAATAATTGATACTTATGTACAAGCATATTTATCTAAAATTTTTTAACTTGATTAATTTCATTAGGGATAAGTTCAAGTTGATCCCAAATTTTTTTAGTAGATGTGCATATAGATATTTCATTAAACTCATTAGTATCTAAAGCACAATATAAAATATTCATAGCTTTAGCATTCAATTGTGTTAACCTTTTGTGTTGTTCATCTCAATTCTTTTCTGGCTTAAGAACAAGTTCACCATCAATTATAACAGTGGGTGTGTGAGGACCTTTGACTATGATAGTCTATGTATCATAATCTTGTACTTGAATAAAAATTTTCATGCATGCTTTCCAGTAAGTATAATTTATACTATTGAAAAGTGAAGGTCTATTAGTTGATTGACCTTCAACCAATGATGCACCAATAGATACTGCCATTGATCTTTAACTCTTGATTATTATATCAAATGGATTGAGTACCTGCTCTGAAGTTAGAATTTGGATGCGCAGCAAAAATGGATTTTAAAAATTTTTTAACATGCAACAACTACTGAAAACATAAGATCTGAACCCCAATCCCAAAATCACCTTATTGATTTCAATCAAACATAAACATAACAGTAATTAGATTAGAGTAGAGAGATGATATACCTTACAGGACTATCAGAATTACCTGCTAATTGGTATCTTTGAGGCACCCAGGTATGTACCTTCCAATAGTGATCCACATGGATCCGATCTAGGACTCTCCCAAATCTGGATTCACTAAATATTCTTTTCAAGAAAATCAGCAGCTGCTCCTTTCTTTGCATCACCAACTCTTGGTATTTTTCTTTTTTCTTTCTTTCCTCTCTTAGACATGTAAATCTACTTGTCTCTTAGCCCTCTTGCTATCCAACATTTGGACCTTAGAAATCCACACATAAGTCTCATGAAATCAGCCTATTTTTAGCCCAAATCTTGACTTAAATAAAAGCCATGGATAGACTCAAACACCCACCAAACTGCCCAACATTTGGATGCCAAAACCAGAGGCATATAACCTCTCTCGGCATGAGATATGGAGGAGTCCTTCTCTCAGAAGACTCCTCCCTTAGGTGCAGATTTCTAGAGGCATGAAAACTTCTCTTGAGCACTGATTTTCTTTTAGCATGGAGTTCCATCTAGTGTCCAACTCTTGGACACCAAAACCACTTCAAAATCCAAGGGATGTGTGGCCAGGGGATAAGACCCCAAAGACCTCAAAACTTTTTTGCGCACACTTAGAAAAAATAGGCAAGAGAGTTGGCGCACATACCTTCCATAAAACCGCATGGAGTCTCTTGGAAAAATAGGGCATGGAAAGAATTCGAGTCATGGACTCCTTTAATCAAGGGATAAGAATGGGACATGCCATCTCATGGCATTATAAATCCTTCCATATTAATCCAAGGCATGAGTGGAAGCGGAGGGAAGCGTAGCATGAAACAACCTTTCACGCATGAAATAAGAAAGAGGAGAACATGAATTCCTTTTCAAATGGTGTGGAGACTTTATTACATCCAACTCTTGGATGCCCAGAAAACAAGGAGGTGTGGACTCCTCCCTAGATTAGGATTTGACCAATCAAAGGTGGTTAGTATCCCATAATTAAGTTTGCCTTTGACCAGACAAAGCCCAATGCCACTAGGAATCCAAATTGATTAGGGATTAGTGTTTAAACACATGCTAACATGCTTGACTCAAATTCATTTAGAATGTCAACCAAATACAAATTCAATTAGGTTCAACAAGACCTAATTAAAAGTCCAAGACCAATTTTTTATTGTGTGTGACCCATTAGGTTCCATATCTAGCTAGCAGTCGGTCTACGCTCACGTGCACCTAATCCAATTAGGTCCAAGACATATTAAACCCAAGTATAGTAATTAATTAGAACTCTTTCTAATTGCTGAATTAAACTCTTTAATTTACTGGGACCTATAAGTGAAGATTAACATCTAGCAACATGTCATGACTATCTTGAAGATGTGAAATTTGATGGAATACAAAAATTATTCTTCCATAATAAGTTACCATATAATTCAATCCTTCGATCATACAATATTTTAGACAGGTCATGAGTATGGAATCATATCAAGTCCAAATACCTATCTATATGTATCTCGATCTAATGATAATGACTCGATTGATGAATCAATAGAAACTCTTTCTAATGTTCATCCCAGCTCTAGTCAGAGACTCTCTGAGTCATCATCCTATGAGACCACATAGAATATTCTCTCCTCTTACAAAGAGTGATCCATTCTTTATTGACCACTTATAACCTCCATGCACACTTCACCATATTCAAAATATCCCACACATGTCTCAAAGAGTCATGCTAGAGTATAAACCAAAATATGGATCTACATACACAAGATACTATGGTGATCTTAGGTCTAAGGATCACTTGCACCATTCTTATTGGAGAACCATTTATTGACACGCTAATAAGGCTCCATTAGACGTTCTGCCTACAAATCAGTTCAGTGAGCTCATTCTTCAATGAGCACCTACATCCTTGTATTAGTATCATGACATAAGTGATTATGAGATCAATCATCCTGTCCATCGAGAATACATAGGATGTACCAGTCTTATCGGTATCATAGATCTCTGATTCGATGATCTTACGACTGAAAAATATTTTAGACTGGAGCTATTAAGATTTTAGGTCTCACTGGCATGATTTCTTTATGACCCTAAAATTATTGTTCTAATCTATGGGATTCATCATAATCATAATTAAATCATAATATGATGCAGCAAATGATAAAACACAATACTTCATAAATATAAATTAACCAACATCATGCTCATGAGTAGGAAGATAATACAGAATAGTTCCATCATATTATTTATGTGATTGGCTTGTAGAGCACTATTCTTTCATTTGATACTACTTATTTTTTAGAAGCAACAACTCAAGAGGGGGATGAATTAGGTTTTATAAAATTCTAAACTTTAAACATGAGCCAGTTTGCATGTTTAAAATAATTCAGATTGTGTAAGTCAAGTGATAAGTAGAAAATAAAAGGAGTAGTAGAAATGAAATGAAGATAAAGTAATCACAATTACAAATATAACAATTTTATAGTGGTTTGATGTAAAACTCTGTATTTACATTCACACCCTAAGCAATCTGCTTAAGAATTCAACTATAACCACTCAAGGATTATAGTTTGATTATTTTTTCAGGTTCACAATCCAATGTAGTTGATTTTTATCAGCTCACCAATCATAACTTTACAATCGATTGTTTTATTTTTGACTCTCAATCAACCTCTGATTATTTTTTTTGGGATAATAATCAATCTTGATTGATTTTTCTAGAGATGCCAATCAAAACCAATACAACATTCAATTTACAAGACTTAAACCAACTTCAAGTTTCTACACCCAATAAACTTGTAAAAATTAGAGAGAAGAATATAATAAAAGAAGTTTAGAACAATAAAATTCTTTTAATACTGAAGAAGTCGAGATAGCTGAGAATTCAATGATTAAACTTTTTTCTTGAAAGCATTGAGAGGTAGAGATAGCCTTTAATGCTTCTTCTCAGTGGTAGCTGACTGGAGTTTCCTCACTCTTCCTCTCTTTTATCAAACTTTAATGTAGGAAAGATAGGATTTATGACTCTCTTAACTTCTTTCTTTTTTCTCTTAAAATTTTTCACACTTATCATTTTCAAAAGTTCATATGTTCATCTCTATTACTTTCCCTTTGTCAAGTCTTTATATTTATTGACTCAAAAATATCTTCATTTAATTTTCTAACTATTTAAACCAAGAAAATAGTTATTTGAAATTAATTAGCCTTGATTCTACATTTTTAAAAACTAGCTATTATTTTATCTGTATTCATTGAGTCGACTCACTCCACTAAGTCAGCTTATCTCAGCATTGAGTTAGCTAGCCTGAAATTTGAGTCGGCTTAATAGCAGATGCTGTTATGCAAGGTTCCAGTGCACATTCGGTGAGACCCAGGAAGAGATTGGTAGCCAAAGAAGACTTGGTGAGACTCTGAGAGAAGAAGGTAGTGTTGGATTTACTACATATGCTAGTGCATATAGATTTCAAAACTTTTTTAAATTTAAAAAATAAAAAAATTAGATTAAAATACTTTTAATCTAAGTATGTATTCATCACATGAATGCATCTGTAGATCTAGTTCATATACTGAAATTAATATAAACTGATTTTAGGATAAATAAAGAAAAGTCTAATCAATTCACATACCTGAATTGCTTTCTCTTTTGCCTCAAACCTGAACTAGGGTTGATCTAATTCAATCCTTGGATCTAGGATTGATCAGGCTCTGAATCAATAGTACAAGTATCCTACCTCTATGGGTATTCATAGGGTCGATCTCGAATAGATTCTCTTGACTCATGCTTGCTTGAACCAAAGGCCTGAATAGGCTTGAACCAAGCCTGGATAAAGATCAACTCTTGAATCCTTTTGATCTTTCTTTTTTTGATTCTTGAAGAAGCTAAGAAACTTTCTTGATCCCTTAACTAATCAAGAAGAACAACAAACAAAAAGTGATTGTAACTTGAGAGAAAGAAGATGAAATCACCAATAACTTGGCGCCAACACTTGACACCAAGCAAAAGGGATGCCACCCACCTCTCTTCTAGCTCCAAGAGGGCCATCTAAAGAGAGAGAGAGGGCGTGGACCAGAGAGAAAAAGAGGAGAAGAGTCATGGGCACAGTAATAGGTGGTGGCAAGGATGGGAGATCATGAGATTATGAGAGAGGTAAGGCTAGGATTTTTTAGATAGACAACATAAGGATATCCTAATCAAATTAGGATCTCTCCTCTTAATCTTATTAGAAGTCCTAGCCATAATATACTTGGATCAAGTAAATGGGGCACCACCCATAATTCACCTATGCCCACACCCAGTGCTAGGTGTCCCATCATATGGGATCCAATTAAAGATTCTCAAATCAGCCTACACGGTTTCATAAATTCACTTCAAGGATTCTTGATCAAATCAAGAAGGATAAAATCAAAAAACTCTTTCTTGATTTAATCCAAGCCATAAATTAAGCATCCAACCATTGGAGGCTATTGAATCAAATTCAATTAGGTTCAAATCAAGTATAGAAATTGGTTAATGCTTATTATATAAGCAAATTAACTATAAGAGGAATTGGGTTCACCCAAGTGCTAGCAAGATTAATATAAACCCAATAGGATTTCTCTAAATCTATATTAATTGATACTTCATAAGCCCAATTATAACAAATCAAGGCTTTCTCCCTTTATGTGTGATCCCATAGGTTCAATTCTATTTGGTAGTGAGACATACCATAATCTCTATCATAAGTATCACTGAAATTCCTTTTGGTGGGTCAGAATAGTTTCACTCTAACTTGACAAAGATTTTTGATCCAGAATGATCCTGTTGAGCTCTCATAATTTATCAATGATATCTAATACTATGTAGTGGTAACCCAATAGAATCGAAATAGAATCTCTAGGTGTTGTTAATGTATGATACAGTCCCTCTATCGTGAGTCCCAACTAGATGGTAGGTCATAGATAAATCATCAAATCTCATCATTAGTCATATGATAGATCTGATTAGCTCAAATCTAATAGTCATTTTAAATAAAAACTCTTTTTTATTAATCATATTTCTATGGCCATAGACTTATGAACTCAGCTTTTCAAATTTTATAGGACTACTCCTCTCTACCAAGATCGATAGATCTCATCTAGATGCATATCTTGCTCACACAGCTTAACCAGTTGAAGCCAACATCTACTACAAAAATTCATGATTGAGTTAATACTTATGTGTAGTCAAACTACAGCAGTCTTACTGTGAGCAATTGTGACACTGCAGGTCAAAGAACTAATCACACAATTATAGCATCGAGATGATCACTAACGATTGGATAGAAGTCCATGTGATCTCTCGTATGGTCATACTCAGTACTAGCTATTCTCTAACAACTATCTATACTTGTCGCTCAGTATCTCTATACCGTAGACTAGACACTCATCTATCTTGAAGGAAGCTAACCGTATGTCTGTCTATCTAGATCGATCACCATCTCCATGACTATCCTATGATTGAGAGCAATTTAAGAATCGATCATACATCGCTCTAATTCTCAACACTTGAGAACATGTATCATAACATCAATTCCAAAGATGATTCAAGGATACATAATACTTGAATGCAAAAAAAAAAAACTTATTTTTTATTGATTAAATTAATAGTTTAAGTATAAATTTATACCATATAATAAATAATGTGTCAGCTAACAATTGACTTCTAGCATGTACATCTAACAATCTTTCACTTGGACTAAAGTCAATTGGCTATTAATCTCAGCCCCATCTTCTAAAGGTAGGCTTTCATTTTAGGCTGGCTTAACTGTGGAGTCTACTCTTCACATCTCGACATATTGCTTCTCGAGGTAGTCGCATATAACGTGAAACTGCCATTCAATATTCTTTATTTTTTGATAAGATCGAGGCTCCTTAATAAGTGCTATAGCTTCATTGTTATCACAGTACAGTGGTGTGGCATCCGATATCATTGCACCAAGTTTTGTGGCAAACTTTTTGAATCAGAAACCTTCTTTTGTAGCATCTGAAGTGACGACATACTTAGCCTTTGTGGTCAAATCTACGATGATGCTCTGTTTGGAACACTTCCAGCTAACTGCGCCATTATTATAAATGAACACATACCTCGATGTAGACTTTCTATCTGACATGAAGTTCGAATCTGTATAACCCTCAATCCATAATTCAAGTGCTCCTCCAATGATCAAGAATAAATCTTTAGTCTTTTGTAAGTACTTAAGAATATTCTTCATAGCTATCCAGTGTTCCTCACCTGAATTCGACTGATATCTATTTGTGAAACTCACAGTAATGATAATATCAGGTCGAGTACATAGCATGATATACATGAGGCTCCTTATCATCGAAGCATCAGGGATCTTACTCATGCACTCGATCTCCTCAGCAGTTGTAGGACACATCATCTTGGAGAGTCGAATACCATATCTAAGGGGTAGCAAACCCCTTTTGGAGTTTTCTATGCTGAATCGCTTCAGCATTTTCTCTATGTATGGCTGTTGTGACTAGTCAAGCATCCTTCTAGATCTATCTTTATAGACTTTTATCCCAAGAATATAGGATGCTTCTCCTAAATCTTTTATGAAGAATTTTTTAGACAATCAAGCTTTGACTGAGGTCAATATGAGAATATCATTCTCAATGAGGAGGATATCATCCATATACAGTACAAGAAAGACAAGCGCACTCCCATTGATCTTTTATAAATACCAAGTTTCTATTCATTTTTGATGAAATCAAACGATTTGATCGCATCATTGAAATAAAAATTTTAACTCCAAGAAGTCTGCTTTAGTCCATAGATGGATCTTTGTAGCTAGCAGACTCGATGATCACTATCACTAGATATAAAATTCAGAGACTGCTCCATATAGATATCTTTCTTAAGATATCGATTCAAAAAATAGTTTTCATATCCATCTGTCAGATTTTATAATCATAGTAAGCTGCAATAGTAAACAATGTGTAGATAAATTTCAGCATGACTATAGGTGAAAAAGTATCATGATAGTCAATGCTTTCATATTGACTATAATCCTTTACCACTAGTCTTACCTTATAAGTCTCACCTTACCATTGGTACCTATTTTTTTTTTGTAGATCTATTTATACCCAATGAAAATAATTTTCTCAGGTAGATCTACTAAGGTCCATACCTAGTTCGAGTATATTAAATCAATTTCTGACTTCATTACTTCTAACCATTTTTTAGAATCGATATCATACATCACCTCATCAAAAGTACTAGGATCATCATTATGATGCCCATCTCCTATAAAAAATACTTCTTCTACATCCTCTTTCAGCATACCCATGTATCTTTTAGAAGGATGGGAGATTCTACCTGATCTATGAGGTAGAGGTGGAATATTAATTACTGACTCATTATGAATAAATTTTTGAGGATCTATAACTCATTGCTCTTCAGAGATATTTTCGTCAAGCTTAACTAACCTCCCACTACTACCATTTTAAATAAAGTAATTTTCTAGAAATGTAGCATTGCAACTCATAATCACATTGTGATCATATGAAAAGTAAAAGTAGTACCTCATGAATTTCTTAGAATATCCTATAAACTGAGCTATAATAGATCTATCCTCTAACTTGTCAGCTTTCTGTCTTTTAACATAGGCTGGACATCCTTAAGTCTTAAGGTAACTCAGACTCAACTTCTTACCATACCATATCTCATATAATGTGGTAGGAATAAATTTTGAAAGAATCCTATTTAAAATACGTATAATGGTAAGACGTGTCTTTAAAGAAATATGGATAAATCAATGAACCTCATCATGAATCAGATCATATCTAATAAGATCCTATTTCTCTTTTTGAATACCGCATTGAGTTGAGGTATACCAAGAGGAGTCCATTGAGAGACTATGCCGTTCTTCTTAAGAAATTTTAAAAATTCAGTACTTAGATATTCTCCTCCTTGATTAGATCGAAAGACTTTGATGGGTTTATCTATTTGCTTCTCTAACTCATACCTAAATTCTCTGAACCTTTTAAGGACTTTAGACTTATATTTCATGAGAAATACATATCCATACAGTGATAGATCATCAGTAAAGATAATGAAGTAGCTATAACCACCCCTGATCTGCACATCAAATGGGCCACATATGTCGGTATGTACCAAGGTTAGTAACCATATGTGGCACATCAAATGGGCCACATATGGCTAAGCCTATGGTGCCATAAGTACTTATGGTTAAACACATCTCTGGGTCTCTTTTAGCCTATGGCACTCATTACTTGCTTATTTAGGTTCACATTAGCATCAACATGCAAGTGATGAAGACTGTCAATCAAAAGATCAAATGCAACCAATTTATTTTATAAATAAATGGAACAATAGTCTTTATTAAATTGAAAAATAAATCCATCCTGTGCTAGTACAAAAATTGAAATCAAATTTTGACTAGCTATAGGAATAAAATAATAATTTTTTAAATCCAATCTAAAGTCTAACGGTAATCGAAGAGGGTAGGTTCCAACGGCTTCTGCAATAACTTTTTACTCCATTGTCGGTCACCTTGCCTCAATCTCCTGCTTTCTATTAGACCCTGCATTGAAGTACATATATGAGCACTAGAATCAAAGTCTAATATCCAACTAGAAGTAGAAGAAACAGTTAGGTTAGATTCAATTATGAGCATACCTTCAAAAGGTTGTTTTTTCTTTTTCATCTTTAGGCTCTCCAAGTAAGACAAACAGTTTCTCTTCCAATGGCCGTCGGTGTTACAGTGAAAATAATTTTCCTTCTCCATAGCTTTCTTCGGAGTGTCCTTCTTAGGTTTGCTCTCCTTCTTCTGCTTCTTTGCAGGCTTATTTTTTTTCTTCTCTTGAGACCTTCTCTTGGAAGGTGCCCACTCAACAGTAAGAATAGAGCTCCTTGAACTTTTTAAGATATCCGTAGCAGTGACCAGCATATTGACCAACTCGGATAAGTTGTAGTCTAATTTGTTTATATGATAGTTTATGATAAACTATCCAAATAAACTAGTTAGAGATTGGAAGATCAAATCCACCTTTAACTACCTCTGCATAGTAAGCCCGAGCTGCTCAAGCTCCTCATGGTCCTTGATCATTGTCATACAATAATCATGGATTGATTGTTCGTCGTCCATCATCATATTGAACAACCACTTGGATAACTCAAAATGCATGGTCTGGCTTGATTCACTGTACAACTCTTGCAGATGAGTGATCATGGCATGAGTAGTGGGCATGTGCTCATGCTGGCTTTATAATTCATTTGACATGAAAGCCAGCACATAGTACTTCACCCTAAGGTCATCATCCATCCACTTGTCCAAAGCAACTCTTTGCTCTATCATAGGATGGGCTGGTAAAGCTGAGTCATCCTAATCGAGTACATATCCAATCTTCTCGAATATCAAAACTATCTTGAGATTTTTGAGCCACTCCTTAAAATTTATATCAGTCAAATGGTTGGTTTCAAGGATGTGGGCTAGTGAGTTAGAGGCTGACATTATTTATCTATGAAAGTAGAGATTTTAGTTAGATATTTATACTTAAATTTATATTTTCTCTAGAGACTTTAAAATACAAATAAACTTCCATTATTTTTTTTGGATTCCGACACTCCTCAGGTGGAAAGCAAAAATTCGATATGACCAATGCAAGATTTCTAATGGATGCTGTGATCCCATCGATGACGTGCACCTCACCTAACAGTTATTGATGACATACACATCGATGCCTAGGCAATTCTTTATCCAAATACTTTTCTAAGTATATTGCAGTGACTTGGTCTCCAAGTTATATGAGCTCAGATAACACATATTGCCCCCACTCCTTAGTTAAGCAAGACCACTGTTCACCAGCAGGTGTGAAGCCATCATTGAGTCCCTAAGATAACACATATTGAACCCAACCCCATCTTCACCTTGAAGCAACTCTTTGCTAGTAGAGTGGTTGTGTGTTCCTAATGCAACTGAACAACTGTAACTAGTCAAGAACAGACAATGTCAGTACCATGCCTGCACTTCTACAACGATGGAAGATCATAAGGCTGAATATTAATTAGAAAGATTTAGATCAGGTCACATCCAATCAGTCATCACGTGATCGATCTAATCGGCATGAGCTAAACCAAAACTCCTTAGTAACTAATGAATCCAATCATCTAATTGGCCAGATAAGTGAGATCGATGGGAGGGTACATCATTAACTTGCCGTAGGCTTAATTGTCTAAATGAGTAGCCTCCTAATTAAAAATCATCGATCGAGACTTGCCTTAGATATCAAATAATTTATTAATTTCAATTAGTCAGCTTAGGTGAATCAGATTCAAGCCATAAAGCCGAATTAGATCCTTAGATTGACTCGATTCTACATATGAGATTCAATTGACTCAATCTATGTTACTTGTAGAATCATAAGCTTAATTGATCTAATCCAAATCAATACTTGACTTGATTTAATCAATAGCTACATCGATTTTTATCCAATATGATTTAATCATAACCTAAGATACAATCCAATTATATGACCTAATGCAAAACTATCCATATCCAACGATTCATGCACACACTAATTTCAGATCATAAAAATAATTTTTAGATCTAAATTTATTGCATAAAAAATAAATTTTTTATTCTCAAAATATTTTAGAATATACATGCAATCATATATCATATATATAAAAAATTTTAGATTTTTCATAAATCAATTTTAGATCTAAATATACCATCATATATCGTATATATAAAAAATTTAAATCATAAAAATTTAATTACTAATCTACACATACTTTCATATATCACATATATGTATAAAAATTAGAACTAAAATACTTTTCAAATCTAAATATAAACACATAAATTACATGTATGAACTAAAATTAAAATTTTAAAAATAATTTTTAAAACTCTTATGCTACTTTCATACATATGAATATGTAGCTCTGATACCAATATTGAATTTTTTATAGGTACTAGTGCATGTGGATTTCAAAATTTTTTTGAATCTAAAATACAGTAAAAAAATTAAATTAAAATATTTTTAATCTAAGCATGCATTCATCATATGAAAGCATCTGTGGATCTAGTTCATATGCTGAAATTAACATAAACTGATTTTAAGATGAATGAAGAAAAGTCTGTAATCAATTCACATACCTAAATCATTTTTTCTTTTGCCTCAAATCTATAATTGGGATTGAATCCAATTCAATCTCTAGATCTGGGATTGATCAGGCTTTGAATCAGTAGCACAAGCATCCTACCTCTATGGATATCCACAGGGCCAATCTCGAATAGATCCTCTTGACTTCTGCTTGCTTGAACCAAAGGCCTGAATAGGCTTGAACCAAGCCTAGATAGGGATCAACTCTTGAACCCTTTTGATCTTTTTTTTCTTGATTCTTGAAAAAGTCAAGAATCTTTCTTGATCCCTCAACAAATCAAGAAGAACAACAAATAAGAAGTGATTGTAACTAACTCCCAACAAACTTGAGAGGAAGAAGATGACATCACCAACAACTTGGCACCAACACTTGACACCAAGCAAAAGGGATGCCACCCACCTCTCTTGTAGCTCTAAGAGGGATGCCTAAGAGAGAGGGCATGGGCTAGAGAGAGAGAGAGGAGAAGAGGTATAGATGTTGAAAAATGTATCCTAAAATCAATCGTTTGATGATGTGCTAATTATAAATGTATATGAATTGATAAATAATAAAAGTTATTTGATCTTTTTCATCACAAGATTACATCTTCTAATGAACTTCTGTGTTGTGATGAAGTTCTTAAGATTTTTTTGATCGATAAAGGAGGATTTATTGCGTAATCCTTAAACTGGTTCACGATCAAATAATACACTATTAGTAGGACAATAGTGATATCAAGCGTAGATCGTTATGTACCATATGCATTGGTTGTTCTTATAATCAAATGATGTGAAGACACTGGTATGGCATGCAGATGAGATGTAAGAGTATATCTCATTGAACGTGACCAACTACGAAGTACTCTACTGTCAAGAGTAGCTCATGAAAGATATGGATATAAGTGTCCCTCTGACCTGAGATCTATTGAAGTTTTATGGTTTCATGCATACATATTTTACAAGTAAAATATGCAGTAAAATTTTAAAATTTTTCAGATTAAATCTAATTTAATCTAAGCATGCATAAGATCATATCTTCAAACCATAATCAAAATCAACATATGTGAGATAAGATTCAGATACAGAAATCAAATAGAAAAAAATAAATATAAAATATACCTGGACATGGATCAATCTTCAACTCGAACAGATGATCATGGATGTCTTGTAAAGGTCCCTTATAGCCGCATAAGTGTCTGACCTCTATGGGTATCCACACGAGATTCTGATCTGATCAGAAGCCTTTTGATCTCATCGAGGTGCTAGCTCCCTTGCAGAGATCACATCTTGATGGTTGATTTTTTTTTTCTTTTAAGATACTCTTAGAGAATAAGAAGATATAGGAGGATCTTAATCTCTACATTAGAGATCATGAGAAAAATTCTTTCTTCTCTTTTCTTCCTAAAATTTATATGCTAAATCCCTATAATAGAGATGTAATAATTTTATTTAATTTTTGGATAAAGGGAGGAGGAGACATCCATATCTAAACATAGACAAGAGGGATAGAGGAGGATGTCCAAAACAACCAACAATTGGTTGTGTAAGAAAGAAGAGATATGGGAACTCATACCTTACCTCACGCCAAGACCTCTTCACCGCCCTCCTTTTTTTTGTTTTTCTCCATGCACAAGACCTCTCTTTTGGATGTCATAATCTTATAGAAATCTTCTCTTAGCCATCCCAAGGTTGTGGTATTTTATAGGTATAAAAGAGTTTCAATTTGAATAGGAGATAGAGTCCAAAGAGCTTAGGACTCTATCCTCTTTGTGCCGCCCATATACAATCAGATCTTAACCCAATTTTTACATGGTAAATCAAGGGAAAAATCCTTCTTTCTTACATGCTAAATAGGGTAGGAGAAGTGGCATTAATTCATGGTAGGCGTGGGTTTATTTGGGCACACAAATCTGATTCAAGTTTGGACTCCTTTTGGCACATGGATTGGAAGTTATATGGGACTCAATTAAATGGCTGTTTTAAATCAAATAAAATCTTAATGAATCCTAATCACATTAGGATCAGATTAGACTCAAATAAATAGAAATTTAAATCTAATTTGGAGCCCAATTAATTTAGATTAGATGTCTTCTAATTGGAGGAGGAATCCTAGTCCTATTGGTCTCTTTCTTGATGCTTGAGTCAAACTCAATTTTAATCTTAATCTCATTAGGATTTGGTGCAGCATGAAAATAAAGATTTTTAATCCAATTAAGAATACATATATCCTAGTCTAATTAAAACTTAGGTCAAACTCAAATCCTAATTCAATTGGGACTAATCATCCGATCCTTTTGGGGTTATCCTATAACCCTATAGGGTTGATCAAATCAACTCCAAAATGAGTCAAATTAAATCCAATCAAATTGAATTTGAAACAAGTCCCATTGTTCAATCAAATTGAGCCAATTAGCAATCTTATTTCTTATTAATCCTCTTATAACTTACTAACTCTTTAGTAAGTTATATAGTGCAATATTTGCATTGGATTAATTATCAATCAAGTTGATAATCAAATCCTGTTATGATTTATAATCATAATTCAGCCATCTGATCAGTCAAAAGTCTTTTTTGTGTGTGACCCCAAAGGTTCTATTATGTCTGGTAGTGAGATATATTATGATCTCTATCACAATATCATTGAAATACTTTTCAATAGATTGGAACAATTCTAACTCAGCCCACCAAAGATCATTGATCATCAAGATGATCCTTATGAGTCTCACAATCGACCAGTGACACCTAGCAGTATGTACTGGTAACCCAGTAGAATAAAATATAAACCTCTAGGTGAAGTTAGCACATGATACAGTTCCTCTATCGTGAGTCCCGACCAGATGACAGGTCATGGATGAATTGTCAAATCTTAACATTGGTCATATGATAGATTCAATCAGCTTGAGTCCATATGTGATTCTATGAAAACTCTTTTCATCAATTAAAATGCTATGGCTATAGACATAAGGACTCAGCCTCTTAAATCTCATAGGACTACTCCCTTCTGTTAGGATCGATAGATTCTATCTTGATGCACACTCCACTCTTACAGTAGATCAAATGTCGCCAACATTCACTATAAAGGCTCATTGAGACTCATATTGATGTGTCAGTCAAACTCCAGCAGCCTCACTGCGAACAGTAATGTTATATTAGGTCAAAGAATCAATCATACAACTATAACATCGAGAAAATTACTAACGAGTGAGCAGACATCCATGTGACTTCTCATGTTAGTCACGCTTAGTGCTAGTTGTTCTTTAATAACCACCTACGCTCTCACTCCAGTGTCTCTATACTGCAGACTCGAGATCCATCTACCTGAAGGAAGTGACCCATGCACTGATCTATCCAGATCAATCACCATCCTCATGATGATCCTATGATCAGGAGCAATTTAGAAATCAACCATTAATGACACATGTCTCAAATTCTCAACTCTTTGAGAATATGTGTCATCATCTTGTTAATCCCTTGGATGATTCATGGACATAAACATGAATGGTAATATAACTATCCAATAAGTATAAAATTATGTCTTAAAGATATAAAATGTGTCAGCCAAGATTGACTTCTAGGGCATACATCCAACAATCTCCCACTTGTACTAAAGCCAATCTACCATGTACCAAGCCCTATCTTTACAAGACAAGCTTTTAGTCTTAGACTGGCTAAGTGACTTACCAGTGGGTCATCCACATCACATGTGGAGTTTGCTCTTTGTACCTCTATATATTTTTACTGGAGGTAGTTGCATGTTCTGCTGCTCTATGTACTTGGATATCTGGTGAAACCTAGGCTCCTTAGCAAAGGCTATGGTGCCATTGTCTTTGCAGTATAGTGTCACGATATCTAATGGCATGACAATCAATTCTACAACTATCATTAAAATCAGAATGTATCCTACACATCTACAGTATACTCAGCTTTCATTGATCAATTATTTGGAATCCTTCCAAAATAAGAACACACCCCATGATGTAGACATTCTACAATCAATATCAGACATAAAATCTGAATTGGTGTATCTTTCCACTCCTAGCTTTGATCCTTCTCCAAATTAAGAATATATCCTTAGTTCTTCTCAAGAGCTTAAAGTTGTTTTCACAGTAATCCAGCACTCACAGCCTGAATTCAACTGATATCTACTCTTGATATTCAGGGTATTATTTATACTAGTTCAAGTACATTATGGCATATGACTATGCCCGAGAGGGTAGCAGACCTCTCTCTGAGATTTCTATGCTGAATCCTTTCAGCATTTAGTCTTTGTACTTTATTTAATGAAAATACAAGCATCCAATTGTATCTATCACTATAGATCTTTAGGATGCTCGATTTATATCTTTCATGAAGAAATCTATATTCAATCATATTTTAACCGATGTCAGTATTGGACACTCCCACTGGCCCTTTTGAAATCATAATTTCTCTTTTCTGATCAAACAATTTGATCATGACATCAAAATGACTTGTTCCAACTCTAAGATTATTATAGACTTTGTGATCTCCTATCACAAGAAGTGAGATCCATAGGCTATTCCATACAGAAATCTTCAAAAGATCTATTCTCAAGAAAGCTATTTCATATTTTTTCTTGGAGTCAATGTCTCACATTGCCTCATTGTAGGTTCTGGGATCATCTCTATGCTCCCCATCTCCCGTGAGAAATGACTTTCTCTGTATTCTCTGTTAAGCATACCCAAGTACCTTTCAAGAGGATTGGAGATCTCACTATATGCATGAGGTGGAGAAAAAATATACGTCTACTAGCTTATCATGATCAATAGGTTCTTAAGGTCCCAAAGCTTGCTGCTCTTCAAAGACACTCTCTTTGAGCTTAACTTTCCTCCCACTACTTTATCTTGATCAAATAATTTTTCAAGAAGATAGCATGTCGGGTAACAATCACATTGTAATCCTGTTAGAAAGTAATATCCCAAACTCTTTTAGGATGAGCTTTATAGATCTATCCTCTAACATATCCATCTGCTATCTTAGATACAAGTTGGACATCCTTGAATCTTAAAATAATCAAGATTCAATTCTCACCATATGCCATATCTCATACGGTGTGGTAAGAACAGATTTAGAGAGAACCTAATTTCATAGAAATAAAGCATATCCCTAAAGAAACATAAATAAATCAATGAAGTTCATTATGGATCAGACCATATCTCATATAGTTTCATAACTCTTTTTATCTCATTGAGCTGAGATATACTAAGAGTAGTCCAATATGAAACTATGCCATATCTCATATGCAAAGTAGAGACAACTCTTTGATTAGCACATCACATGGGCTACACACATCAAATGTGTACAAGGATAAGTATCTCAGTGGTCCTT
Organism: Elaeis guineensis; assembly: GCF_000442705.2. Lineage (NCBI taxonomy): Eukaryota > Viridiplantae > Streptophyta > Magnoliopsida > Arecales > Arecaceae > Elaeis > Elaeis guineensis. The sequence goes on from NC_025998.2 coordinate 104,135,130, forward strand.
TTCTCTTATCTCACAAGAGTAGCTTGGTCATATTTTCTCAAAGAGATAATGTACAAACTAGATAAGACTCGACAGTCAATGAGCCCAAGCCTATATTTCTCCAATTTGTTAATCATTTCTTCTCCAATATGACTTAGCCTAAGATTCCACATATACTTTGAGGTTATCTCAATTCTGGATCTCTTAGATCCAATGGCATTCACTGCTTGCTCAATTAAGTTCACATATGCATCACCATGCAGATGATAGGGACCCTCTCTAAGAACTAAATCCAAACATTGATCGCAAAGGACAGATACTCATGGCCACAATAGCAACTGTTGCCCTATAGCCAATTTTAAGGGTTACTTCTTTAGCCCTCTATCTTTCCATCGACTCTACACTAGAGTCCACAGCTCAACTAAAAAAAGAAAAAATTATAAGAATAATATTGAGCAATTTTGACAGGCCTACTCTAGGTGTGTCTTTGTTTCTTTAGGCTCTCCAAGTATTTACCTCTGAACTCTTTCAAGATTTTTTTATTATCAACACTTTGATCAATTCAGATAAGGTGCCATGATGGTCTTTTATATGGTAGTTTACCATAAACTATCCATATAAACTAATCAGGGATCGCAGGATCAAATCCATAAGTAATTATTTATGCATGATCATGTCGAACTTTTTGAGCTCCTTAATATCCTTGATCATTATCAAATAACAATCATAGACTAACTGTCCATCATGCATCACATGCATTGTGCAACTCTGATCATCTCACAATACTTGTAGATGAATCAACATGTCATTGGCAGTGAACATGTGCTCATGCATAGTACCTATCTTAATTGTCGTTGTCCACCACTCATCAAGTATAGCTCATTGACTATGGGTTAGATGGATTGATAACAATAGAATAACCCGATAGAGTACATTGCTTAATTTTCTAATATTAAGAATAATTCTTAAGTTTATGGGCTACTCTATGTACTCAATTTTGATTAATCGGTTGATATCTAGGATTTGAGTTAGAAGGTTGGAAGCTGACACAATGAACAGCAGAGAGCAAAGATTCTAATTGGATATTTGTACTTATTTTATAATTTACACTAGAAACTTTTAGATGTAAAAAGAGACTTTCACTATTTTATCAGATCTCCCACACTCTCCAGGTGGAGAAACAAAAATTCTGATGCAACAATTGAGTTTCTAGTGGGTGCTGCAGTCCCACCAATGCCATGCACCTCACCTAACAGTTATTGGTAACATGAATAAACACCGATGCATGGACAACTCTTTACCCAGGTGCTTCTCTAAGTATGTTGCAGCCACTTGATCTTCAAGTCATATGGGCTCACCTAACAGTTATTGCCCACACTCCTTAGTTAAGTTAGACCCACCGTTCATAAGCAGGTGCAAAGCCATCATTGGGTCTCTCACCTAACAGTTATTGGGCCCAACCCAATCTTTATCTCATAGCAACTCTTTGCTAATAGAGTGGTTGTGTATTTTCGATACAACTGAACCACTATAACCAGTTGAGAACAATCAACACCGGTAGCACGCTCGCACATCTACAATGGTAGAAGACCTTGGACTTAATATTTTATGGAGAGATTTTGGTTTAGGTCTCATCTAATCAATCATCACATAACTGATGTAATTGGCATGGGCTTAATCAAACCACCAAGCAACCATAATTGATACTCAATCTTCCAAATTGATCAGATAAGTAGAGATTGGTGGGAGTCCCCCCGTTGCTTTTTTTAGACATCAATAAATTGATCAGGCAAGTGAACAGAATCAATTAAATAACCATCTTTCAATTACTTATCTTAGACACTAATTGGATAATTGATCCAAATAGGTCAGCTTAGGTGAATCAGACTCGAGCCACAAAGCTGAATTAGGTCTTTAGGTTAATTGATTCTACATATGGGTGTCAATCGATTCGATCAATAATAATTGAAGGATCTTAGGCTCTATTGACCTCATCCTAATCAACATTTGACTCAGTTTGATCAACTGTTAAATCAATTTAGACCCAATATGATCAAATCAAAAATCTTTTTATGTAATCCAATTATAGGACCTAACTTGATCTACCCATGACCAATCCCTCATACACAAATACTAATTTCAGATCTTAAATCAAAATTTTTAGATTTAAATTCTTTGCATAAAGAGTAAATTTTGATCTCAAAATAATTTTAGATCATGCATACAAATACTTATTATATATATAAATAGGTTCAGGTCATAGAAATAAATTTCAGCCCTAAACATACTTTCATATATCATATATGTTGGGTATAAAATACCCACAGCCGAAACCCTCAACGGAATCGACATCAGTGCAGCTCCGCCCGGACTCCTACGGGAGTCGGGCTCCATCGCCGACAGCAAGTGCAGCTCCGTCCGGACTCCTACGGGAGCCGGGCTCCACCGCCGGCATTAGAACAGCTCCGCCCGGACTCCTACAAAAGCCGGGCTCCGCTCCACCGCCGACAGCAAGTGCAACTCTGCCAGGACTCCTACGGGAGCCGGGCTCCACCGCCGACAGCAAGTGCAGCTCCGCCTGGACTCCTACGGGAGCCGGGCTCCACCGCCGGTATCAGAACAGCTCCGTCCGGACTCCTACGGGAGCCGGGCTCCGCTCTCAGTATAAACTGCTGGTAAGCTCCATCCGGACTCCTACCAGAGCCGGACTTCACCCTTAACTTTGATTGCAGCGCAGCTCCGCCCGGACTCCTACGGGAGCCGGGCTTCACCGCCGACAGCAGCGCAGCTTCGCCCGGACTCCTACGGGAGCCGGGCTTCACCGCCGACAGCAGCACAGCTCCGCCCGGACTCCTACGGGAGCCGGGCTCCACCACCATCAGCAAGTGCAGCTCCGCCCGGACTCCTACGGGAGCCGGGCTCCACCGCCGACAGCAAGTGCAGCTCCGCCCGGACTCCTACGGGAGTCGGGCTCCACCGCCATCAGCAAGTGCAGCTCCGCCCGGACTCCTACGGGAGCCGGGCTCCACCGACGACATCAGTGCAGCTCCGCCCAGACTCCTACGGGAGTCGGGCTCCACCGCCATCAGCAAGTGCAGCTCCGCCCGGACTCCTACGGGAGCCGGACTTCGCCGCCAACATCAGAACAGCTCCGCCCGGACTCCTACGGGAGCCGGGCTCCGCTCTCAGTATCAACTGATGGTAAACTCCATCCGGACTCCTACCAGAGCCGGACTTCTCCCTTAACTTTGATTGCAGTGCAGCTCCGCCCGGACTCCTACGGGAGCCGGGCTCCACCACCGACAGCAAGTGCAGCTCCGCCCGGACTCCTACGGGAGCCGGGCTCCATCGACGACATCAGCGCAGCTCCGCCCGGACTCCACCGCCAACATCAGAACAGCTCCGCCCAGACTCCTACGGGAGCCGGGCTCCGCTCTCAGTATCAACTGATGGTAAGCTCCATCCGGACTCCTACCAGAGCCAGACTTCTCCCTTAACTTCGATTGCAGTGCAGCTCCGCCCGGACTCCTACGGGAGCCGGGCTCCACCGCCGACAGCAAGTGCAGCTCCGTCCGGACTCCTACGAGAGCCAGGCTCCACCCACAACTTCAGCACCGAGGGGGTTCCGCCCGGACTCCCCCGGGAGTCGGGCTCCGCTCACGACCCCTACCGCCAGGAGGACCTCACCCGGACCTCAACAGAAATTGGGCTCCGCCCGTTGCCGAGCTTCAATCGACAGATCCACGCTCCCTGACAGGCCCTCAAAACGGCCACGACCCTGCTCCACTTCCTGTGGCAAACTCTGCGCAGTACCATCATTCCCTGACAGGCCGCAGTAACCATAGCCGCCCTGCTCCACTTCCTGTGGCGGACTCCGCACAGCTCCATTATCCCCTGGCAGGCCACAGTGTCGGCCACGAACCTGCTCCACCTCCTGCAATGGATACCATGCGATTCTCCTGTCCGCTGACAACGGACGCTGCTCCACCCCTCATAACAGATTCCACGTGGCGGGTCAAGGTGATGACCACGTGTCTACTCCATTATCTTTCGCAATCAATTCCCCTGACCATGGGCGGCCCACTGCCAGGCGGTTACAAACGTCGCCATCAATCCGTTGCCTCCTTCGCCTATAAAAGGGGGATCCAGATATGTTATTCTTTAAGCTCCTTTTCCTTATCTCAAAACTCTGCTAAATTCTCCGTTCGAGCACTCCATTCTTGTTGAGGCAGAGAACTGACTTGAGCATCGGAGGGTCTTGCCGGAGCAACCCCACCTCCGGTTTAGACTTCCCTTGCAGGTCCCGACGGTGACCGCGGCTTCCCCGACTCCAGCTTCTCCGATGCAAGCGAATTTTTGCACCAACAGGATTGGTGCTAGAGGAAGGGCTGTGTCTTCGCAGCACCCTTGTTCTTGAAGGAGTGTTCAACAGAGCTGCCTCCGACCGTCTCTCCGTCATCCACTCCTAATCCTCCCCCGCGAGATCGACACCCGATGCCTCCGCGCAGGGCGTCCACCCGGCGGTCCACGGCCTCCGCGGCCAGATCTCAGGCTCCGGCCTCCCCTCCCGTTTCTCAGCCAGCTCCTCTTCCCCCTCCGACGACGGCGGTCGGTGCGTAGCAGTTTGACTTGCTGGCGCAGCAGGTCAAAGGCCTCGTCGAGGCCGTACAGGCAATGCAGCAGCAGCCACCGCAGGCGTCGGTGCATCCGGAGGGGGCATCTCCGGAATGCCAGAACCCGACGGTGGGGCGGGCCACCTGGGCCAGCCGCCCCGTCCTTCCCGGGAAGGCGAATCCGAGGGTAGAGAGCCCTCAATCGGACCACGACTCCACCCCTGGGAGATCCCTGCCCCCGTTTTGCCAAAGGACCCTCGAGACTCGAAGTCGAGAGGATTTCCTGGATCGGAGGCTCCAGGAGATGAACCGACGGATCGAAGAACTCCGCCACGCGCCTCCCGCTTATGGTGAGGATATTTGCACTGACCCTCCCTTCTCCCAAATGATTATGCAGGAACCGATCCTGCCGAATTTCAAGCTCCCCCAGTTTGAAAGCTACGACGGGACGTCGGACCCGGTGGACCATCTGGAGGCCTTCCGAACGATGATGCTGCTTCATGGTGCTCCCGACGCCATCTTGTGCCGGGCTTTCCCGTCTACTTTGAAGGGAGCAGCAAGGAACTGGTACTCGGCTCTAAAGCCGGGTACCATATTCTCCTTCGATCAAATGAGCCACCAATTCGTGGCCCATTTTGTCAGCAGCCGGCGTCCCCGGAAAGGTTCGGAGTCCCTCATCAACATCAAGCAGAGGGAAGGGGAGTCCATCCGGGCCTACGTCAACCGCTTCAACATCGCGGCGTTGGAGGTCCGGAACTTGGACCAGTCAGTCGCCATGGCCGCCCTGAAAGGTGGCCTTCAGAAGAACGATCTCTTGTACTCCCTGGAGAAGAAGTACCCCAGGGATTTTGCTGATCTGCTGGCTCGGGCTGAAGGATACGCCCAAGCGAAAGAGGCCTTCAAAATGAAGGATGAAGAGACTGCGAGGGAGCGTCAGGCGGGAGATTCTAGTAAGCCCGCAGTCGAGAAGAGGCCAAAGGAAGCCCGGCCTCGCTCCCGATCCCCTCCTGGACATAAGCGCGCCCATACTCCCCCCAGGGCGCACAGGCAGAGAAGCCCGGACAACAGGTTTCGACGGGGTTCCCCGCCAGGGAAGTTCCGCAACTACGCCCCCCTCAACACCTCGAAGGCCCAGGTGCTGATGGAGGTCAGGGAGCAGCTCCCTAGGCCAGAGAGGATGCGCACGCACCCCGGGAAGCGCAACCCCAACAAGTTCTGCCTCTACCACCGCGACCACGGCCATGACACCGAAGAATGCATCCAGCTCCAGGACGAGATCGAGGAGCTCATCCGACGAGGTCGACTCGACAGGTTCATCCACCGCAGGCCTGAGGGTAGGGGAGACCGGCCAAGAGCCCTCCCACCGCCCGAACCGCAGAAAAGGGAGGAGCAGCCCGGGGACCGGCCTCCTATCGGGACCATCGACTCCATCGCCGGAGGGCCTCAAGGAGGAGCGGGAGAACTGTAAATGTATCACTTACTATTTCATTTTGAATCTACTCTTCTTTCTAGCTAACGTGCCCCTCCTACTTAACCTGGATGTATTATGACTGAATATGACCCCTCCAAAAACAACGGCCATGTCGGGAACAGGAGGAGGACCTCGTCCAGACATGAGCAAAGTCAAAGGCCCGGTTCTTTTAGACCGGATGGGGGGAGAGGCCTTACAACGCCCTAATGTGCCCCCACAGCCCTGTTAGGGACAGGAGGAGAACCTCGCCCTAACTTGAGCAAAGTCAAAGGCCCGGTTCTTTTAGACCGGATGGGGGGAGAGGCCTTACAACACCCTAATGTGCCCCCACAGCCCTGTTAGGGATAGGAGGAGAACCTCGCCCTAACTTGAGCAAAGTCAAAGGCCCGGTTCTTTTAGACCGGATGGGGGGAGAGGCCTTACAACGCCCTAATGTGCCCCCACAGCCCTGTTAGGGACAGGAGGAGAACCTCGCCCTAACTTGAGCAAAGTCGAAGGCCCAGTTCTTTTAGACCGGATGGGGGGAGAGGCCTTACAACGCCCTAATGTGCCCCCACAGCCCTGTTAGGGACAGGAGGAGAACCTCGCCCTAACTTGAGCAAAGTCAAAGGCCCGGTTCTTTTAGATCGGATGGGGGGAGAGGCCTTGCAACGCCCTAATGTGCCCCCACAGCCCTGTCAGGAACAGGAGGAGAACCTCATCCTGACATGAGCAAAATGGAAGGCCCGGACTCCTGCGGGAGCCGGGTCCCTACGCCAAAGGAGACTTCACCCGGACTCCTACGGGAGCCGGGTTCCGTCGCCAAGGAGACTTCACCCGGACTCCTACGGGAGCCGGGTTCCACCGCCAAAAGGACTTCACCCGGACTCCTACGGGAGCCGGGTCCCGCCGCAAAGAAGGTTTCACCCGGACTCCTACGGAAGTCGGGTCCCTACGCCAAAGGAGACTTCACCCGGACTCCTACGGGAGCCGGGTTCCGCCGCCAAAGAAGGTTTCGCCCGGACTCCTACGGGAGCCGGGTCCCTACGCCAAAGGAGACTTCACCCGGACTCCTACGGGAGCCGGGTTCCGCCGCCAAAGGAGACTTCACCCGGACTCCTACGGGAGCTGGGTCCCTACGCCAAAGGAGACTTCACCCAGACTCCTACGGGAGCCGGGTTCCGCCGCCAAAGGAGACTTCACCCGGACTCCTACGGGAGTCGGGTTTCGCTGCCAAGGAGACTTCACCCAGACTCCTACGGGAGCCGGGTTTCGCCGCCAAAAGGACTTCACCCGGACTCCTATGGGAGCCGGGTCCTGCCGCAAAGAAGGCTTCACCCGGACTCCTACGAGAGCCGGGTTCCGCCGTCAAAAGAAGGCTTCACCCGGACTCCTACGGGAGCCGGGTTCCGCCGCCAAAAGGACTTCACCCGGACTCCTACGGGAGCCGGGTCCCGCCGCAAAGAAGGCTTCACCCGGACTCCTATGAGAGCCTGGTTCCGCCGTCAAAAGAAGGCTTCACCCGGACTCCTACGGGAGCTGGGTTCCGCCGCCAAGGAGACTTCACCCGGACTCCTACGGGAGTCGGGTTCCGTCGCCAAAAGGACTTCACCCAGACTCCTACGGGAGCCGGGTCCCGCCGCAAAGAAGGTTTCACCCGGACTCCTACGGAAGCCGGGTTCCTACGACAAGGAAGACTTCGCCCGGACTTCCACGAAAGTCGGGCTCCGTCAGCCACTCCTGCAGCAGGGGTTAATAATGGCGGCGAAACTCGGCCACACGACAAGGACGGATGAAAGGGAAGAGCCCCCCCCCGCGACGACAAGTCGAACGACAGGAGAAGGTCAATAGACAACAACATCATGTTATGCATGGACGAGGTAACGCAAAGCACTTTTATCCATTTCCCATATGCATACTACAGGGCCAGGACGGCCAGGGAAAGAAGAGCAAAATGACAAAAAAAAAAAGGGGGTGATTACATGAAGACAAAAGAACTCTGAGGAGGCCCTGCTCCCTCCGACCTAGGGTTATCACTCCCATCCCTCGACCAGGACTGCCTCAGGCTCTCCACTGCTTCTTCTAGTTCTTCCTTCTTCCACAGTGTATCCTGGAGCACCTGACGAAGTCGCCGACTTTCAGCCTCCGCTTCCCGATGCTGCTTTCGCAGAACTTCGGACTCCGCCTCTGCGTCCGCGACGGCCCTCCGCTTAAGCGCCAGTTGGATGCTCACTTGTTGAAGCTCGGCTGTCTTCTCCCCAAGGGAGACAGAAATTCCCTCGACAGTGCCCCTCAGGGCTAGGAGCTCTTCGGCATCTTGGGCGTTGGCAAGCTGCACCCTAGTAACCAACCGCCTCTGGAGACGAACGACCTCGTCCGCCGCTTGACGGAATCTCCCTTTGTACTCTTCTACCTGCCGGCGCCAGTTGGCCCGCTGCACATCGTGGCTCATCTCAGCATCCTGAAGCTGCTTCTGGAGGTCGGAGACCTTTTGTGACCATATCTGTTCATCCCGCGCCATGAGCCGGGATGAGTTCCCTTCCAGCTGGCCGATCCTCCTCTTCGCAGCTGACAGCTCCACCTTAAGGGCGCTGATCCTGGCTTCTTGAGCCCAAGTTCGGTCGCTGGCGCTCTTCGTGCATTCCTCGAGCTCCTTTGTGAAGTTCGCCTTCCTCTGGCTGTAGTCCATGATTGCCTTCACTTGGAGACTCCTGAAGTGGGCAGCCTCAGCGGCGGCCTCAGAATAGCATTTTTTTGACTTGCGGAGCTCATCCTCCGACTTTTTCAACTTCTTCGTCAGGTGGAGGACCTCCTTTTTTAGCCGTTGGATAGCTGACTTCAGCGGGACCCCCAGGGGCAAGGGGAGTGCTTCGGCAGGACACTGCCATCGGAAGAAGCAAACGTCAAAGACCAACTCATTACAAGAAGAAAGGCAGAAAAGAAGGAGCAGGGGGAAGGAAGGGCCATCCACAATAAGAAGTTCGACTTTATTGATTAATTTTGAAGACAAGCTGAAAGGAAAAATGGCGACAAAGGAAAGATACAAGATCGGAGGTCTCAGACCTCGGGGGCAGGGGGTGGAGAGCTCGGCGCGGGGGGTGCGACTGTGGTAGCAGAGGATGAAGGGGCGGCCTCGTCGTCAGACTCCTCCAAAAAGCCGAGATCAAGGTCGGGGTATCTACTGGCCACCCTCTCCCGGCAGAGCTCGAACCCCTTGGTAAATGCCTCTAGGCCGAACTGGACGTTCAGCTCCCTCATCTCCGCAGAGGCCTTGAACTCCTCCACCGCAAGGGTCCTGGCCTCCGAGACCAGAACCGGAGTTTGCTCGGCCAGATGGGCGACCTCGGCCTCCGCCTTCCTCGCCGACTCCTCCAAGCTTCGTCTCTCCTCCTCCCGGGCTCGTCTTTCCTCTTCCCGGTCTTGTCTCTCTCTCTCCAGGGCCTCCCAGAGGACGGCCACCTCGGCCGTCTTCGCTTGAAGATGAGCAACCTCATCTTGGCAGCGCTCCTCCTCCCGAAGAAGGTCCCTTCTCATGCAGCCCGACGTCTCGACATAGGCGAAGAGCTGGTGCCCGATCTGCAAGGACAGATAGAGAATTACAACAAAGACTGAGCAACTGTGCAAATAAAAATACGCTTACCTCAAGAAAGGACCCCAAAGTGTCCCAGGCCCGCTGCTCGGGATCGGCGCGGTCGATCCTCTCCACGACGTCGGACAGAATGCAACCATCGAGCAGCCGCCGGATCAGAGCCTTGTCGTTGAAGGGGTTCTCCGATCCCCCCTCGGAGCAGACGGACTCATCTACAGTGGCTCGGTGGCTGCTCACCCTGCGGGCCACCGATTTCCTCCTCCTCCCCGCGGCGGGCGCCTCAGTGGGGCGAACCTCCAGAACAGGGACCCCAGTCGGCGGGCTCCTTGAAGAAGCCCGGGGGGCCACTGGCTCGGCATCCGAAGGAATGTCGATGGCCGGGGTCACCTGGACAGGCACGGCTAAGCTCGTCTCCTCCACCCTGGCCCTCTTCGCCGAACCGGAGGTCGTCGCACCCTTCCTCTTCTGAGCTCTCATAGCCTTGGCGAGCATCCGCGTGGCTTCGGCGTCCATTGCTAAAAAAAAAAAAAAAAAAAAAAAAAAAAACACACAACAGGAAAAGAAAAGAAGAAAGAGAAAGCAACACCGATCAGTCCAGAGTCAAAAAAAAAAAAAAAAAAGAAGAGAAAAAAGAGAAAAAAGAAGAGAGAAGAAGAAGACAAGAAAAGGAAAGATATATACTTGCTGGATCCTGAGGGCTCAGGCCGATGTTGAAAAGAAGCTGCTCCCTCAGAAGGTTAGGAAGGGAAGGAGCGGGATAACTCAGAAGCTTCTGGGCAGCCTGGAGGTCGTCCTCTCCCAGGCTGGGAGCCCGACGGACGGAATCCCTCAAGGACCCCCAAGGGGGCAGACCTAGTTCTAGGGTCGGGCAGTAGACAAACAGAAATTTCCCCTTCCAGTTGTGAATCGAAGAAGGGGCGCCCTTCAGCAACCCCTTCTTACCGAACTGGGGGGAGAAGTACCACTAGTCCTTCACGGAAGGATGGCGTTTGAAGGTGTAGAAATGCCTGAACAAGGAGAGGGATGGTTGGACCTCGGCTATATGGCAGAGAGAGAGAAACCCCATCAGAAACCTAAAGGAATTCGGGGCGACGGAAGCGAGAGAAATGTCTAAGAAACGAAAGAAGGTGGCAACAAAGGCAGGAAGCGGAAGCCAGAGTCCGGCACGGAATGCCTCCTGGTACAAACAAAAGCGACCAAGAGGAGGAGCGCTGGCCCGGTCAGAGGGGCCGGGAAGCTCCAGGTCATACTCCGAAGGAACCCCGTACCGAGCCCTTATCAGGAGGAGTTCGTCCGGAGTCGACGAACATGGAATGGCGCCCGGTGCGAAAACCGGGCGAGGCCCCACCTCGAACGCGGGTTCGTCCGTAGAAACGGGGGCCTGGGGGTTCGAAGCAGAAGAACTCCCAGAACTTACGGGGGCAGAAGAGTCGAAAGACATTTTTTTGGGGGGAAAACCTAAAGGGCCCTAGAAAGGCAGACCGAGAAGGGAACGAGACGCCGAAGGTCAACTCAGAAGAAGACACAAAAGAAATGAAAAGAGGAGAAGCCCCTAGGCGGTAAGAAGAAGAAGGTTGGCACTAACCTATCTTGCTCTGGGGACCTGGGGAGCGAGAAATGGAAGGCGCCTATGGCTCGAGAGGGCGTTCGCTAGAGCAGACTCTCGGGGGAGGACAGACGCCAGCAAGAAATCAGAAATGGAGTGGGATGCCTGAAGGGGGGAGGACGGGTTTAAATAGACCCTGGGATCCGGCGCCATAATGATCTCGAATTCCCCCAGGCCAGTCCGCATCCGACACGTGTCCCACTCCCCGTGACAGGCAGCTAAAGGCGGCTGGCAGTTGGCAGGGTCATAATTGTGCCGTACCTAGGCCAGCGTACCTGCGGGGTCTTCGAAGCGTCCCCTCGTACCGCCCCAATTCGAAAAGACTCCGACACGCGCTCATTTAATGCCAAAATATCTGGGAGCGGCAGGGCGCAGAATTCGAAGGGATGGTTTCGGCTGTACCTCTGTGTACTTCCTTCGTTTGAAATTCAAACTCGGATGTAGGGGACTGGTGTTGGGTATAAAATACCCACAGCCGAAATCCTCAACGGAATCGACATCAGTGCAGCTCCGCCCGGACTCCTACGGGAGCCGGGCTCCACCGCCGACAGCAAGTGCAGCTCCGCCCGGACTCCTACGGGAGCCGGGCTCCACTGCCGGCATTAGAACAGCTCCGCCCGGACTCCTATGGGAGCCGGGCTCCGCTCCACCGCCGACAGCAAGTGCAACTCTGCCCGGACTCCTACGGGAGCTGGGCTCCACCGCCGACAGCAAGTGCAGCTCCGCCCGGACTCCTACGGGAGCTGGGCTCCACCGTCGGCATCAGAACAGCTCCGCCCGGACTCCTACGGGAGCCGGGCTCCGCTCTCAGTATAAACTGCTGGTAAGCTCCATCCGGACTCCTACCAGAGCCGGACTTCACCCTTAACTTTGATTGCAGCGCAGCTCCGCCCGGACTCCTACGGGAGCCGGGCTTCACCGCCGACAGCAGCGCAGCTCCGCCCGAACTCCTACGGGAGCCGGGCTTCACCGCCGACAGCAGCGCAGCTCCGCCCGGACTCCTACGGGAGCCGGGCTCCACCGCCATCAGCAAGTGCAGCTCCGTCCGGACTCCTACGGGAGCCGGGCTCCACCGACGACATCAGTGCAGCTCCGCCCAGACTCCTACGGGAGCCGGGCTCCACCGCCGACAGGCCCTCAAAACAGCCACGACCCTGCTCCACTTCCTGTGGCAGACTCCGCACAGTACCATCATTCCCTGACAGGCCGCAGTAACCATAGCCGCCCTGCTCCACTTCCTGTGGCGGACTCTGCACAGCTCCATTATCCCCTGGCAGGCCATAGTGTCGGCCACGAACCTGCTCCACCTCCTGCAATGGATACCATGCGATTCTCCTGTCCGCTGACAACGGACGCTGCTCCACCCCTCATAACAGATTCCACGTGGCGGGTAGAGGTGATGACCACGTGTCCACTCCATTATCTTTCGCAATCAATTCCCCTGACCATGGGCGGCCCACTGCCAGGCGGTTACAAACGTCGCCATCAATCCGTTGCCTCCTCCGCCTATAAAAGGGGGATCCAGATACGTTATTCTTTAAGCTCCTTTTCCTTATCTCAAAACTCTGCTAAATTCTCCGTTCGAGCACTCCATTCTTGTTGAGGCAGAGAACTGACTTGAGCGTCGGAGGGTCTTGCCGGAGCAACCCCACCTCCGGTTTAGACTTCCCTTGCAGGTCCCGCGGTGACCGCGGCTTCCCCGACTCCAGCTTCTTCGGCGCAAGCGGATTTTTGCACCAACAATATATATGAATCAAAATAGATCTTAAAACTTTTTTTTGATCTAAATAACAAAATATATATCACATATATGCTGAAAAAATTAGATCTAAAAATCTAATTTAATTAAAAATTTTAACATCATTCTAAGACAACCATACAGTATAACAAGTTATGCCAAGACAACCTTATGTCAGAATGACATCAAAACCTTTCAGATCTAAATTTTTTTTTTATAGATTTCAAATCTAAATCTAAATCTCATGCATATGATGTGGCTGTAATACCACTATTAGAGTTTTATAATTTTATGCATGTATATTTTATAAAAAAAATATGTAATAGAATTTTAAAATTTTTCAGATTAAATCTAATTTAATCTAAAGATGCATAAGATCATATCTTCAAACCATAATCAGAATCATCATATATGAGATAAGATTCAGATATGAAAATTAAATAAAAATAAATAAATATGAAACATACCTGGATAGGGATCAATCTTCAATGTGAATAGATGATCATGGATGTCTTGTGAAGGTCCCCTGTAGTGGCACAAGCATCCGACCTCTACGGATATCCACACAAGATTCTGATCTGATCAGAAGTCTTTTGATCTCATCAGGGTGTTAGCTCTCTTGCAGAGATCGCATTGTGATGGTTGAAAAATCTTCTTTTCTCCTAAGACACTCTTAGAGAATAAGAAGATGTAGGAGGATCTTGATCTCTATGCTAGAGATCATGAGAAGAATCCTTTCTTCTCTTTTCTTCCTAAAATCCATGCACCAAATCTCTACAATAGAGATGTAATAATTTTATCCAACTTTTGGACAAAGGAAGGAGGAGACATCCATATCTAAACATAGACAAGAGGGATAGAGGAGGATGTCCAAAACAACCAATAATTGGTTGTGTAAGAAAGAAGAGATATGGAAACTCATACCTTACCTCATGCCAAGACCTCTTCACCGCCCCCCTTTTTTATATTTTTCTCCATGCACAAGGTCTCTCTTTTGGGCATCATAATCTGATAGAAATCTCTTCTTAGCCATCCCAAGGTTGTGGTATTTTATAGGTATAAAAGAGTTTCAATTTGAATAGGAGATAGAGTCCAAAGAGCCTTGGACACTATTCTCTTTGTGCCGCCCATATATAATCAGATCTTAACCCAATTTTTACATGGTAAATCAAGAGAAAAATTCTTCTTTCTTACATGCTAAATAGGGGAGGAGAAGTGGTGTTAATTCTTGGTAGGCATGGGTCTATTTGGGCACACAAATCAAGTTCAAGTTTGGACTCCTTTTGGCACATGGATTGGAAGTTCTATGGGACTCAATTAAATGGCTGTTTTAAACCAAATAAAATCTCAATGAATCCTAATCACATTAGGATCAGATTAGACTCAAATAAATAAAAATTTAAATCTGATTTGAAGTCCAATTAATTTAGATTAGATGTCTCCTAATTGGAAGAAGAATCCTAGTCCTGTTGGACTCTTTCTTGGTGCTTGAGTAATCCTAATCCCATTAGGATTTGGTGTAGTATGAAAATGAAGATTCCTAGTCTAATTAGGAATACATACATTCTAGTCTAATTAAGAATTAGATCAAATCCAAATCTTAATTCAACTGGGACTAATCATCTGATCTTTTTTGAGTTATCCTATAACCCTATAGGGTTGATCAAATTAACCCCAAAATAAGTCAAATTAAATCCAATCAAATTAGATTTGATACAAGACCCATTACTCAATCAAATTAAGTCAATTAGCAATTCTATTGCTAATTAATCTTCTTATAACTTTCTAACTCTTTAGTAAGTTACATAGTGCAATATTTATATTGGATCAATTATCAATCAAATTGATAATCAAATCCTGTTACAATTCATAATCATAATTCAATCATCTGATCAGTCAAAAGTCACTTTTGTGTGTGACTCCAAAGATTCTATTCTATCTAATAGTGGGATATATTGTGATCTTTATCATAATATCATTGAAACACTTTTCAATGGATTGAAATAATTTCAACTCAACCCACTAAGGATCATTGATCATCAAGATGATCTTTGTGAGTCTCACAATCGATCAGTGACACCTAGCAGTATGTAGTGGCAATCCAGCAGAATAAAATATGAACCTCTAGATGCAGTTAGCGCATGACATTATTCCTCTATTATGAGCTCCGACCAGATGGCAGGTCATGGATGAATCATCAAACCTCAACATCAGTCATATGATGGATTCAATCAGCTTGAGTCCATATGTGATTCTATGAAAACTCTTTTCATCAATCACAATGCTATGACCATAGACTTAAGGACTTAGCCTCTTAAATCTCATAGGACTACTCCCTTCTGATAGGATCGATAGATCCCATCTTGATGCATACCTCACTCCTATAGTGGACCAACTGTTGCCAATATCCACTACAAGGGCTCATTGAGATCCGTATTGATGTATCAGTCAAACTCTAGCAGCCTCACTATGAGTAGTAATATCATCTCAGGTCAAAAGATCAGTCATATAACTGTAGCATCAAAAAAATCACTAACGGTGAGCAGATATCCATGTGACTTCTCATGTTGGTCACGCTCAGTGCTAGTTGTTCTCTAATAACCACCTGCACTCTCACTTCGGTGTCTTCACACTGCAGACTCAAGACCTATCTATCCAAAGGAAGTGATCCATGCACTGATCTATCCAGATCAATCACCATCTCTATGATGATCCTATGATCAAAAGCAATTTAGGAATCAACCATTAATGACACATGCCTCAAATTCTTAACTCTTTGAGAACATGTGTCATCATCTTGTTAATCCCTTGGATGATCATGGACACATAAACATGAATGGTAATATAACTGCCCAATAAGTATAAATCATATCCTAGAGATATAAAATATGTCAGCCAAGATTGGCTTCTAGGGCATACATCCAATAAGATCACCATAGTGACTTGCAAGCAACTCAATATATTTTGATGTCAAACTATTTAAATTTATAATTCAGTAATGAAAGATTTTTGGATGCAGTCAAGTACTTGTCAAGTCAGTGCATGAGTCAAGATGGAATTTATTCCTTCGAATTAGTAGGAGTTAATGTATCAATATATTTCAATTTAACAAAACTCGAGCTCAGGTAATCCATGTGATAGATTTAAAAGATTGAAATACAATAAGGATGACTTATCTAGGATTGATAGTTAAATTCTAGATTGTTCTTGAGCATTAGGGTCATAAGGATGAATTATACGATAACCATATGCCAGTAGGTTCTTGAATGTTGCTTCGCCATCATTCGACCTATCCGGACGTCGGGTCATCATTGCTAGATGATTACATCGATTAATTTAAAAATTTATTTTTATACTATTGACTTAGGTTCGAACCTATGTGGTCACACTCAAAAAAAATTTCTAACTGATCATGTGGTTGATCAACGATTGAGAATCATTCAAGGGCTTAATCATCAATTCGATTGATGATTAACTTTATGCAAAAGTTACAATAAATTTATTCACCAAGTGCTAGTAAATTAATAAAAAATTAATTAATAATTAGATTGCTGATTAAATCAATTTGATTAAGTAAAGAGAATTAAATAAAATCTAATTGAATTTGATTCAATTAGGTTTGATCTGACTAGGTTATAAGATGACTTAATCGCTAAGAGAGAATTGTCCCTGATTTGATCAAGACTTTGGTTCAATCAATTTCTAATTTGATTGAAATTTGATTGATAAATTATGAATCTAATTAGATTAGATTTTATCTATTTTATTTGAGCTAAACCAGATGTGATTTGGTTTGAATTCAAATAAGAAAATTAAGAGTCCATATTGCATTGGACTCTTCTCCCTTGCACCTCCTACTTTGGATGCCATTCTTCATCACGCACAAAATTATTTTGTATGAGATTTCTTCACACCAAAGAGTCCTCCACCCTTCATTTATCACATTCAAATTTGGATAAGATTTGATTTTATTTGGTGTATTTAAATGTGATTTGAAATTGGATACCATATAGGTATGCTTGACATTATCTACAACCTTGCCTCCCACTTCCTTTAAAATCTTTTCTTTCATGTGACAAATAGAGAGATATGGGGTGTGGGAAATCAGAAAGAAATTAAAATTACCATGAAAAATTATGGGAAGGGGTGTCCCATATTCAATTTGGTGTAACTTGATGAGAGTGTGTGACATTCATGAAGAGTCCTTCTTATGGACTCTTCCAACCCTTATTCATTACATGCCAAATAAAAGGGGGTTTGGTTTTTCTTTTGTGCGTGTAAGAGACCAGAGGAATAGCTCTTCAAATTAAGGGGCTTTAGGCATTGGTTCTTGGCATAAAAAGGAGGAGGAGAGTCTTCTCTCTTTGGGTGTGTGCAAAACCTAGTTTCTAGAGTTTGGTCCTAGGGTTTGAGAAGAGAGAAAAAGAAAAAAGAAGATAGTCTCCTCTCCATCTTTCTTCCACCTCTTCATCTTCTTTAGAAGTCTATCTCTAATCTCTAGTAAGATTTCAAAGATTTGAAGAAAGGATCTAGATCAGCTAAGAAGATGGTCTTCGTGCGAACTAGCATTCCCGAGAAGACCGATCAGATCGGGGCTTTGAGTAGACTTCCCGTAGAGACCAAATATATATGCGACTATAAGCAACTAGTAAGGATCATCTTCACCATGTCTCTTAGTAGTGGCAATCATCGACCCACACTCAGGTATCATGTTCTAAACTCAGGTAGGTGTAGATTTGATCTACTGCTTACATCCACGCATGCAGATTTTATCATGTGATTTTTTTAGATTTTATAAGCAACATATCATATCATAGATCGTAGAGTAGGTTAATTTGATGATTAGATCATATGCATATTAGATTAATATGATTAATCTAATTATCTTCTGATATATTTTATTTCAAAAATTTTTGAAATACATGCATGAAATCGCCTATGTTTTCCAACAGTAGTATCAAAGCCTAGGTTTGTTATGATATATTATATGTACATATTAAATCTAAAATTTAATTTAATTTAGATTTGATATGTGATATCTTGAATCTGAATTTAATTAATGGTTGATCGCATAAACTGAAATAAGGTTGTCCTATTGTAGGGTTTATCCCTTACAGTGAACAGGTTGTCCTAGTTTATGCTGATCTTTGATAAAATCTATTTTTACATATTGGATGTGATGTTTATGATCTAATTTAAATATGATTTAAGATTATGATCAGATCTGATATAATTTAGATTAGATCTAAATTTAAGCATATATGATATGTGATTAGATTAGATGATCCGATTAACAAGTACTTGGATTGGGTTGATCACCAGACCATCCGATCATAGGAGCATGAAAGATTTAAAGGTCCTCTCTTTTCATTCGATAGGATGCTCTTATGGCATGTAGGGGTGATATGTGATTAAATCCTATGAAGAATAATGTGAAAGAAAAAAATTATTTTTTTGCAAAATCCTAGATCTTGAAATCTTAGGTTTGTTGTATGTGATACAAAATTGTATGAAAAATAAAATACTAATCTATATGATTAAAATTATTTTAATCATATGAAAATAAAATCTTGAATCATAAAAAATTTAGATATGATCTAAAAAGATATTTATGATTGATTTTATTTTAAGATTATATAAGATTTTTCAGATCTAAAACTTTTTAAAATATACTCGCATAATTATTGAGCTGACCGAATTTTGAACTGAGTTGACCCAATCTCCTTATGTAGCTAGCTCAATGTTGATTGAGTCGATCCAGTTTCAGAATAAAAAATCTTTGCATAAAATTTATTATAAATTATTTACAAAATGAAAAGTTAAAATTGTTCAAAACCTAAACCTAAACTCATGTTGATGCTAAAACTTAATTAAGAATTAAGTATAGAATCGATGAGATCTAAAATTATGATTTAAGATCTAATGACATTATATAAAATATGAGAGCATGGGCTAGCTCAAATCAGATCCTCTTAATTGGGTTAGACCTAAAGTTAGAATCAAAAAGTTAATGGACTAAGTAAAGAAATTGATTAAATCTAACCAAAATATTAAATTAGATTAAATCATGATTTCTCTAGAACCAATACAATAGTTGTAGATGGTCAAGTCCATGTCTTTGATTAGACCAAATGGATCTTGATTGTGGCTCAGTGGTTGAACTTGAATTATTAGGCTGATCAAATTAAAACTAATTAACCAATTGGTATCTAAGATAAGTTTGGCATTTCAACTAGTGATTTTTAATTGAGAGCGGCTTACCTAGCTATTTTGATAGTGTCTAAGATAAGCTTGGCATACCCTCCCACCGATCTCACTTACTTGATCAATTTGATAGATTATATTTTGATTAGATTGCTAAGTGATTCAAGTTGACCCATGCCATTAAGGTTGATCAGTGTGACTGGTCTAGGTGTCATTTCAACTAGTATGACCCTGATCCAATTCAATGACTTGGTGAAGTCAGTAGGAGAATTATGGTTTACTGGTTGATCTTTTTTTTTTTTTAAATCTATAAATCAAATCTTCTAAATTATTAGATCTATAAAATAAGTTGGTTATGGTGATAACTAGATCATAACCTCCCATTAAGGTGAATGGTAATGGGTCCATTATTTTTGATTGACATTGCAGGTGCCATCCATCTGGTGTTTGAATGATGAAATTATCATTCATCATATGATAACTCTATTGTACTATCTATTGAATGGTTGGGTTGATGGAGCCATCCTCGGATCTGATTATTCATTAGTTAGAATCACTGAGTAGGTTCATGTTCATGGTTTGACCTAATCGGGACTTTTAATAGAGGACCATCGCCTATTGAAATAAAATCTGAGGTGAAATTAATTACTAAAAATTATTTAAAGAAATAATTAATTAAGAACCTATGAATAGATGCATATGGGTTGGCCGATCCATCCTCAGATCTGTATGCAGTCTGTTTGGATTCTAGTACCTACTAAGGAATTAAAGTAATTTCTCAGATTGGAGGTAGAGACTACCAATTCATATAAGATAGTGAGAGAACCTTTAGACTAGAGTTTAAGTCTTTAGGCTTAATCAATTTATAAATATAGAGGTCTTATTTTTTTTTTAGTTATGGCTAGATGTCCATTGCTCCATTCACTATTTGACAGTGGCTAACTTATAGGACCCAACTTCGATAGTTGGTATCGAAAGTTGTAAATAGTCCTAGAGCACGAATGGATCCTATATATATTATGGATCTAGCACCTGAAGTTTTCATGTCCAACACATATGATGTGATCAAAAGCACCTTTCAGAAGGGGCCAAATAATCATATCACCATGTGATATTATTAAGAGCAGTGAAGAACACAAATTTGGTTGTAAATTCGATGATACTCAGTGGGATGTAATCCTTTAAATATTGAAGGAATTTTTTTGTACCTTTGAAGATGTGTCTTCAGTAGGACAACAATCTTTCGAGAAAGAAAAGAAAAATAAGATGCAAAAGAGTCATGCTTGGGCTGAGGAGTCTGAACTGACAAAAGAGTCTAAGATTAATCTAATATGGGAGAGTCCCTTGACCCGAACAGACTAAAGAACAGAAATCAGCAAAGGATTACTGGATAAGGTACTTATATGACAACACCTTGTGATTTCTCTCTGTGACATTACTACCTAGATATTGAATATCAAAAATTCATGTAAATTGTTGCAACGACTTCAGGTTACTAGAAAGTTTGAAAACAGTAAGAGGTTCCTGAACGTTGGAGTGGAAGTTATGTTTCAATTCTAGTTTTAGAAATCATCAAGCCTATTTTCAATCTAATAATATCATTTTAGTGATTGTCACTATTGTCTAATAATTTTTTTGTGACATCATTATGAATGATGTCAAAATCATGGTGGACAAATAAAGAAATAGTTTTTTCGAATAGTCACAGTCCGTAAGTGTAATGTACACACCAAATTAAATGCTCTAAAGTAGACTATATTATGAATTCCTATCTTTGGCAATTTAGGCTCGATCATTAACAAGAATAAGATCAACAGGAGATAATTCTCAAAGTTAATGATTGTAAATCATTATCAATCTATCAATCCTATTTTCTTAGTAAGATGACCAAATCACCTTTTGGTGAAAAAAATGAATGAGCCAATAATATTCTAAGTCTGATACATACTGATGTATTGGATCTATGAATATGTTTGCTATAATTTAAATTATTTAAAATATTCAAATAATTTCTTAATAAGGTAGAGAAACAAACTAAGAAGAGCATTGAAACTTTTCAATCAGACCAAAGAGGAGAATGTCTTTCAGTGAGTTTTTGACAATATCTAAAAGAGAATAGGATTCTCTCTTATTGGAATCGATTTTGTCAGACATAGTTCGATCTATGATGGAATTTACAAGTCTGTCAGTCTCCTTCTAAGGTTATGCTTTTAAGACTATTTGTTATGTTCTGAACTAGATTTTGAATTAATCAGTCGTAATAACTCCATATGAGATATGGACTAAGCATGAACCGATACTTTCTTACTTTAGGATTTGAGAGTGTTTGTTCTATATCAAGTATTTATAGATCGATTAGCTTAAATTTTGATCTTATATGTATTATTTTATAGGATAATTTTAAAAAATTTAGGAGATATTACTTCTAAAGAATAAAAGTTGCTTGGCATTCTTTTTAGAAATGGAGTACCTTGGTGAAGAAACTGATACCTTCAATATGAAACTTATGAAGTTCAACAGGTAGAAGAACCGACACAATCTAGTGAACCCATAGAATCAAATTTGATTAGATCAAACCTGAAATCTATTATAGAGGCACCGTTAAAGAGATCCAATAGAGTACTGCGTCTGTCAGATAGATACTTCAATTTTTAGTTTCAGAACATGATCCTATTGAGCTCGATGAGAACCACAAGGATTTGATCATCTACATAGATGCCATACAGAGATCCGACTCTGATTAGTGGCTTGGAGTCATAAAGTCTGAAATGAGTCGATGAAGGTCAATGGTGTATGGACACTTGTTGATCTACTCAAAAGGATAATACCCATAGGGTGTAAGTGGATCTTCAATAAAATCAGAGAGTGTAGACGAGAAGGTGGAGACCTACAAATCTCATCTGGTTACCAAAGGATATTGTCAATATTATGGTATTAACCTTAACAAGATATTTTCTCCTATCGCAATGCTAAATATTTTAGAATTGGAACATGCATTTTGATAGGTGATCAAAATGCATGGCTTCATTGAGAGTGAAAAAGATTGCTATAAATACAAATGGATTAATAGTTTTGTGAGTGTATTTTTTATTTTGTATGTGAATGAAATTTTTTTAATTGAGACATTCCTTACATTATAAAGAATAAAGGTTTCGCTATTATCATTGTTCTCCATAAAGAACTTGGAAAAAGCATCCCTCATCCTAGAGATGAAGATTTATAGAGATAGATCTAAGAGGCTGTTTGGGTTATCCTAGTCTATGTACATAGAGTGTTTATGAGTAGAATTTATTCTATTATGTACATCATGTATGAGATCGAATATGATATACTCACTAGGGGTAGTGAGTGGATACCTGTAAGATCCAGATGAGAATCACTGGAAGGTCATCCTTAAATATTTGAGAAATATTAAGGATGGATGATTCGATCATGGAGAATCTGACTTAAAACTTGTGAAGTCTGATTCTAGTTTTTAGTTAGATATAATAATGGTAAGAATGTATCGAAATACATCCTCAGCCTAAATAATGGAGCAATCTGCTAGAAAAGTTCCAAGCAAAATAACATAGCCAATTCAATTTGCGAGGCAGAATGCATTACAGCATCTGATACTTGCAAGGAAGCTATGTGATTGTATAGGTTCACTAACAAGCTAGGAGTGGCTCCCTCTAATGATGGTCTTGCTGTATTATATAGCATGGGAGCCATAACTTATGTTAAAGAATCAAAGTCCCATTAGCTTACCAAGCATTTTGCATCGCTACCACCTTATTCGAAAAATCTATTGAGGTGATGTCGAACTTTAAAAGATCGATAGAAAGGAAAACCTGACTAACACATTTACTAAAGCCTCGGTATCTAGGAGTTCTGAGATGATAAATCGAAGATGGGTATATGATACTATACTGATTGGCTTTAGTCCAAGTGAGAGTTGTTGGAAAAAGTATCCTAAAGCCAATCGTTTGATGATTGTGCTAATTATAAATATATATGAATTGATAAATAATAAAAATTAATTGATTTTTTTTATCATAAGATTATATCTTCTAATGAACTCCTGTATTGTGATAAAAGTTTTAGAATTATTTTGATCGATAAAGGAGAATTTATCGCATAATCTTTAAACTAGTTCGCAACCAAATGATACGTTATTACTAGGACGATAGCGATATCAAGTGTAGATCATTATGTGCCATATGCATTAGTTGTCTTTGTAACCAAATAGTATGGAGACATTGATATGGCATGCAGGTGAGATGTAAGAGTACATCTCATTGAACGTAACCAACTACGGAGCACTCTACTGTCAAGAGTAGCTCACAAAGGGTATGGGTATAAGTGTCTCTCCGACCTGAGATCATCA
Source organism: Elaeis guineensis (assembly GCF_000442705.2). NCBI lineage: Eukaryota > Viridiplantae > Streptophyta > Magnoliopsida > Arecales > Arecaceae > Elaeis > Elaeis guineensis. The sequence continues at coordinate 104,158,675 of NC_025998.2, forward strand.
TGATGACTTGCAAGCAACTCACTATATTTTGATATCGAACTATCTAAATTTATAATTCAGTAATGAAAAGTTTTTGGATGCAGTCAAGTATTTATCAAATCGGTACGTGAGTCAAGATGAGATTGACCCCTCCGAATTATGAGGAGTTAATGTATCAATGTATTTCAATTTAGCAAAATCTGAGCTCGAGTAATTCAGGTGATAGATTTGAAAGATTAAAATATAATGTGAATGACTTATCTAGGGTTGACAGTTAAATCCTAGGTAATCCTTGAGCATTAAGGTTATAGAGATGAATTATACAATAACTATATGCTAGTAGGTTCTTGAATATTGCTTTACCATCATTCGACCTATCCGGATGTCGGATCACCATTGCTAGATGGTTACATTGATTGATTTAAAAATTTATTTTTATACTACTAATTTAGATTCGAACCTATGGGATTACACTTAAAAGAAATTTTTGACTGATCATGTGGCTGATCAACGATTGAAAATTATTCAAGGGCTTAATCGTCAATTCGATTGATGATTAACCTCATGCAAAAGTTGTAATAAATTTATTCACTAAGTGTTAGTGAACTAATGAAGGATTAATTAGTAATTAGATTACTGATTAACTTAATTTGATTGAACAAATTAGATTAAATAAAATCTAATTAAATTTAATTCAATTAGGTTTGACCTGATTAGGTTATGAGATGACCTAATCGCTAAGGAAGAATTATCCTTGATTTGATTAGGATTTTGGTTCAATCAATTTTTAATTTGATTAAAATTTGATTAAAAAATTATAAACCTAATTAGATTAGATTTTATCTATTTTATTTGGGCTAAACTAGATGTGATTTGGTTTGAATTTAAATAAGGAAATTAAGAGTCCATATTGCATTAGACTCTTCTCCCTTATGCGTCCTACTTTGGATGCCATTCTTCATCACACACAAAATTGTTTTGCATGATATTTCTTCATGCCAAAGAGTCCTCTACCCTTTCTTTCTCATGTCCAAATTTGGATAAGATCTAATTTTATTTGGTATGTTCAAATGTGATTTGAAATTGGATACCATATAGATAATATTTGACATTATCTACAACCTTATTGCCCACTTCCCTTAAAATCTTTTCTTTTGTGTGACAAATAGAGAGATATGGGGCATGGAAAATCAGAAAGGAATCAGAACTACCATGGAAAATTATGGGAAGGGGTGTCCCATATTCAATTTAGCATAAATTGATGATAGTGTGTGACATTCATGAAGAGTCCTTCTTCTTATGGACTTTTCCAACCCTTATTCATTACACGCCAAATAAAAGGGGGGTTGGTTCTTCTTTTGTATGTGTAAGAGACCAGAGGAATAGCTCTTCATGTGAAGGGGCTTTAGGCATGGGTTCTTGGTGTGAAAAGGAGGAGGAGAGTCCTCTTGCTTTGGGTGTGCGCAAAACCTAGTTTCTAAGGTTTGGTCCTTAGGTTTGGGAAGAGAGAAAAAGAAAAAAGAAGATAATCTCCTGTCCATCTTTCTTCCACTTCTTCATCTTCTCTAAAAGTTCATCTTCAATCTCTGAAAAAATTTTAAATATTTAAAAAAAAGATCTAGATCAGTCAAGAAGATGGTCTTCGCGTGAACTAGAATTTTCAAGAAGATCGATCAAATCAGAGCTTCGAGTGGACTTTCCGTAGAGGTCGGATATGTGTGTAGCTATGAGCAACCACCAAAAATCATCTTCACCATGTCTCTCAGTAGCAACAATTGTCGATCTGCACTCAGATATCAAATTCTAAACTCAGATAGGTGTAGATTTGATCTACTGCTTACATCCATGCATGTAGATTTTATCATGTGATTTTTTTAGATTTTATATGCAGCATATCATGTCATAGATCCTAGAGTAAGTTTATTTGATGATTAGATCATATGCATATTAGATTAATATGATTAATCTAGTTATCTTTTATTATATTTTATTTTAAAAATTTTTGAGATACATGCATAAAATCGCCTATATTTTTCAACAGTAGGCACAGTAATAAGTGGTAGCAAAGATGGAAGATCTTGAGATTATGAGAGAGGTAAGACTAGGTTCCTTTAAATAGACAACATAAGAGTGTCCTAATCAAATTAAGATTCCTTCTCTTAATCATATTAGAAGTCCTAGCCATAATATACTTGGACCAAGTAAATGGGGTGCCACCCATAATTCACCCATGCCCACACCTAGTGCTAGGCATCCCATCATATGGGATCCAATTAAAGATTCTCAAATTAGCCCACATGGTTTCATAAATTCACTTCAAGAATTTTTGATCAAATCAAGATGAATAAAATCAAGAAACTCTTTCTTGATTTAATTCAAATCATAAATTAAGCATCCAACTATTGGAGGCTATTAAATCAAATTCAATTAAGTTCAAATCAAGTGTAGAAATTGATTAATGCTTATCATATAAGTAAACCAACTACAAGAAGAATTGGATTCACCCAGGTATTAGCAAGGTTAATAAGAATCCAATAGAATTTTTCTAAATCCACATTAATTGGGGCTTCATAAGCACAATTATAACTAATTAAGACCTTCTCCCTTTATGTGCAATCCCATAAGTTCAATTCTATCTGATAGTGAGACATATCATGATCTCTATCATAAGTATCACTAAAATCTTTTTAAGTGGGTCGGAACAGTTTCACTCTACCTCGATGAAGATCATTGATCTAGAATGATCTTATTAAGCTCTTATAATCTACTAGTAACATCTAGCAATATATAGTGACAATCTAGCAGAACCAAAATAGAATCTTTAGGTGTAGTTAATGTATGATACAGTCCCTCTATCATGAGTCCCAACTAGATTGTGGGTCATGGATAAATCATCAAACCTCATCATCAGTCATATGATAGATCTGATTAGCTCAAGTTCAATAGTAATTCTAAATAATTTTTTTTTTTAATCATATTACTATGGCCATAGACTTATGGACTCAGCTTCTCAAATCTCATAAGACTACTTCTTTCTATTAAGGTCAATAGATCTCTTTTAGATGCATATCTTGCTCGTAAAGCTCAATCAACTGAAGCCAACATTCATTATAAAAACTCATGATTGAGTCAATACTTATATGTAGTCAAACTACAGTAGTCTTACTATAAGCAACTGTGGCACCGTAAGTCAAAGGACCAATCACACAACTATAGCATCAAGATGAATACTGACAATTGGATAGAAATTCATGTGATCTCTTATATGATCACACTCAGTACTAGTTGTTCTCTAACAACTATCTGCACTTGCCGCTCAGTGTCTCTACACTGTAGACTAGAGACTCATCTATCTTGAAGAAAGTGAATCATACACCGATCTATCTAGATCGATCATTATCCCCATAACTATTCTATGATCGAGAGCTATTTTGAAATCGATCATACATGGCTCTAATTTTCAAAATTTGAGAATATATATCGTAACATCAATTTCAAGAATGATTCAAAGATATGTAACACTTGAATGGAAAAAAAAAACTTACCCTTTATTGATTAAATTAATAGTTTAAGTATAAATTTATGTCATATAATGAATAATGTATTAGCCAATAATTGACTTCTAGGACATACATCTAATAGGTAGTTGAAGAGATTCGATGTGACTCAGGTTGAGATTGGAAGCTGAAAGAAGGCTGATGTATTGACAACAATTATGGGAGTCGACAGGAAGGATCGATTGGTGCCTGATTGGTAAGATTAAGTGGATCTATCCACCAGCCTGTTGGTTAAGGATGATCTAGTTTGATATGGGTCAACTCAGGTATGAAGTCCATATGCCTAGTGGGTAAAGGCTAATAAACTCCATCTTTTAATGGATATTTATCTTTTGAAAAGTTGGTTAGATGCTATGGTCTGAACAATTGGTATTAGAACGAGGTTGCAGGTTCGATACCTGACAGGCTCTCAGAGTGTTTAAAAAAAAATATCGCTGGGGGGAAGAATTGTTGTGCAAGGTTTCAATGCATGTTCGATGAGACCCAGAAAGAGATTGGTAGTTGAAGGAGACTCGATGAGACTCTATGAGAGGATGGTAGCCGAAAAAATTCGATGAGACTCAGACTGGGGTTGGTAGTCAAAGGGAGGCCGATATATTGACAATAATTATAGGAGTCGATAGGAAGGGTCGACTGGTACCTGGTTGGTAAGATTAAATGGGTCTAACCATCCAGTCTATTGGTTGAGGATGATCTAGCTTGATACCGATCAACTCAGGTGTGAAGCCCCTGTGCCTAGTAGATAAAGACTAATAAATCCTACCTCCCAATGGGCATTTGCATTTTGAAAAGTTGGTTAGGAGCTAAGGTCCTAACAGGTGCAAAAAATTTAGTATTTTATCTTGCTCTACTAGCCTGAGATAGGGTCGGCTCAGTTCCTATCTTGATTGACTCACTTGATAGCTGAGTCGACTCACTGATCTTCTAGGTCAGCTCGGAAGGAATGTTGATTTTTGCAGCCTTTTATGTTTATCTTTCTCTGAGACTAAGTCGGCTCTCCTCAGTTGATCACTAGTTCGGCTTAGAGATTTGTTTTGCATTTTGAAGGTTTCTATCTTTCCTATGTTTTGAGATTGGATCGGCTCAGTCTTAGACTAGATCGGCTTAGAGGCATGCCTAGCGTGCTACAAGAAGTTTCAATAGCATTTTTTGAACCAAAATATTTCTAGGCTAGACTTTCCTTCTCAAACATATTTTGAGTATATTAAGGGGCACATCTGGACTAAATTAAATCTTTTAAATCTTACACTTCTTTTGCTTCCAAAATCAAGAATTTTAAGAGAGGGAAACTGACTTTTCTTATGAGCAAGAGCTTGAAATATTTTCGACATGACTTTTTGTTGCCTATGAATTATTTCTTGAGGATATAGTCTTTTGAATTTTTTTAAAGATATACCAAGATAGATGGTCAGAATTATTTAGCATTTAAAGAGACATACAACCATTCTCAAACATAATATTAGTATATGTAATCTTTTTGACATCATCAAAATCAATTCTAGGGCTAACACTTTCATTACAGAAAAATGGACATTTGTTGATGGACAAAATTCATCAAGTTGACCCATGGATTGATTTTAATGATAATAAAATGCTTGGGTATATGTGATGCTAATGCAAGCTTGAAAGTATTCTAATAGGAAATGTCTTAATGTGCAAAGGTTGCATACTTGATCAAGAAGAAGTCCTCTTCAAATTAATCAAGAAAAAAGTTGTCCAAGATTTTTGACAAAGAATTAAAGGGAAGAATTGACTCTAAAATACTTGAGCCAACTTTGGCACGCCTAAAGAAAAAATTGCATTGCCCATGAGTCGACCCCTGCACATCTCAAGTCAACTCCAATAGAATAAGAGTCGACCTCGATAGAATAAGCATGGACCCTGGAATGGTCTTAGGGTATAGATAGAAAGCATTGAAAAATACTCTAAACTTGAATCAACCCTAATACATCTCGAGTCGACTCCACTAAAACAAGAGTCGATCCTAATAGAATAAGAGTTGATGTCCAACTGGTCTCCAGATGAAGATATAAAGTAGTTAAAATTGGTCAATTCCTGAGTCGACCCCAATTTCTCATGTAATGACTTTAGCTTTAGAAGAGTTGATCTTAGTAGTAGCCGAGTCGACCACTAAATAACTATAGTCAAAAGAAAGAGATGTTAGAAAATCAGGTAGGCAGCATGGGTATATTTTAAAACTTTGAATGCAGTGGAAAAATAAATGGGTTAAACCCTTTAACCCCATATGCATAAGATCAAATCTAATTCGACCCAAGCCTAAGAGAAAATCAAACATATAATTTGAAATTTAAAAAGAAGTATGAGATCACATCTCGATGCCTTAGCACATGTAGATATTCACCGCAATCGATGATCACGGATTCATAGATGCTCGAGCCACGCACGTGTCCAGCCTCTACGGATATCCATCAGGATTAATCTCGAACTGATCTCCTCATAGTAGATTCTTCTTCTCCAAGTAGAATCTCAGCCTTAGAACTTAGATCAACTCCTTAATCAAGACTGCGAGATCAACTCCTTGATCTGTAGCCTTCTTCTTCGTTCTTCGCTGTAGATGGATAGCACCTCTACTATTGGCATGTGAAAATATGGGACGCCCAACCCTTGGGCATGGAAGAGAAGAGAGGAGGCATGGAGAAGGGAGAGAGAGATTTTTTATCACAAAAATTCTATCACATTTTTTTTTGAAACTCTAGAGATATTTTTTTTATATAGATACTACCCTAACTCATAATAGGAATCTAATTATCTTAAAAAGGTACATTCTTATCTCAAAAAAATCCTCTACCTTTTTAATTTGATGTATTCTCAATAAAATCAGATATAATTGGCAAATAATCAATCCCTTTAGGTAGGTATAAGGGGCACCTATGGAATATAAGTTAAGTAGTTGGGGTGCCAACTCTTGGCGCCCCTCATTAGGGTTTTGATCAAGAGAGGGGGTGCTCTCTCTCCTCCACGCCATGCCACATAAGAGGGGTGGGCCCCTGTTGCAATATCCTAGGATTTGCACCCTAGTTCCTGCCAAAATTGAAGGAAGGTGCCACCCATTCTTCCCTTTTATTCCACACACCACTTAGAGATAATTAGGAGATAATGAAGAGATAATGTTAGGATAATTATGCCAACTAATTGACTTAATCAAATCTTTTTGGGCTCTCAATTAAGAGCCTAATTAAAATCCAAATGGATTTAGGTTAGGTTTCAGGCTATGGACTTGATCAAATCAAAATCTCGAGAAAAATTAGGTTTAACCATGTGCTAGCATTATTCTCATAAACCTAATAGGATTTCAATAAATCCTAGTCCAATTAGAACTTCATAAGTCCAATTGACAAATTCGAGATTAAATCCCTTAATGTATGACCACATAGGTTCTATTCTATTTGATAGTGAGATATATTGTGATCTCCATCATAATATCATTGAAACACTTTTCGATGGATTGGAATATTTTCAATTCTACCCTTCGAGGGCCATAGATCATCAGGAAATGCCCAATGAGTCTCACAATCCATCAGCGACACCTAACAGTATGTAGTGGCAACCCAGTAGAATAAAAGTATGAACCCCTAGGTGCAGTTATCGTATGATTCAGTCCTTCTATCATGAGTTCCGACTTGACAGAGGTCATGAAGAACTCGTCAGACCCCATTGTCAGTCATATGCAAGATTGGCTCGACTCGAGTTCAGTTGTGAATCCCGTGAAAATTCTTTTTCAATATTCACACTTGCTTTGACCAAAGACTTTCTGAACTCAGTCTTGTAAATCGCATAGAACTTCTCTTTTTCTACCAAGGTCAATCGATTCCTTCTAGGTGTATCATACTTCAAACAGTAAATCTGAACCTACTGAAGCCAATATACACAGCAAGGACCCGAATGGCAAGGGACCAAAAGAATGTGCAGTCAAATTCAGTAGCCTCATTGCTAATAGTCAATGACACTGCAGGTCAAAGGATCACTCACACCACTGCATCATCGAAAAGATCACTGACGAGTGAGTAGACATCCATATGGTTCTCGTATTGGTCACGTTCAGTGTAAGTTATTCTCTAACAACCACCCGCACCTTCACCCCAATATCTTTACACCACAGATTTGAGACTCATCTGCCCACAAGAGAGGTGAACCATGCATCGATCTCAAATGGATTGATCACTATCCTCCATGATGATCCTTTGATTGGAAGCATTTAGAAATTAACCACTAATTAATATATATCTCAAATTCTTAACACTTTAAGAATATCTTTGTTAATTTTTAAGACAAATCATGGACTCATAAACATGATTGGAATGAAAAAGCTCTTTATTGATAATAAAAAGATTACAAGTACAAATATAAGCCCTAGATTTATATATTATGTCAGCCAATAATTGACTTCTAGAAAATAAATCAAACAAACTCTCACTTGACCTAAAGCCAATTGGCCATATACCTAAGACCCATCTTCTCAAGATGAGCTTCGATCTTCTACTAGCTGAGAGGCTTGATCAATGGGTCTGCCACATTTAGCATGGAGTCGACTCTCTACATCTCGATGAAATTCTTCTCGAGATATTCGCGTATGATGTGAAACTACCGCTCTATGTGCTTAGACTTTTGGTGAGACCTAGGCTCCTTAGCGAGGGCTATGATGTCGTTGTTGTTGCAGTGCAGTGCAATGGCATTTGATAGGATCACTCCCAGCTCTACAACAAACTTCTTGAAACCAAAGGCTTCCTTAGCAGCTTCAGAGACAGTGATGTACTTGATTTTTATGATCGAATCTATAATGATCGACTGTTTGAAACTTTTTTAGCTAATCGCACCCCCATTACACAAGAAGTTACACCCTGATGTAGATTTTCTATCATCGACATCAGTCATAAAGTTTGAATCAGTGTATCCCTCAACTTTCAGCTCTGATCCCCATCAAAGGCCAACATCAATTTCTTAGTCCTTCTCAAGTACTTAAGGATATTTTTAATAGCAATCCAGTGTTCTTCGCTTGAATTCACCTGATATCTACTCGTGACACTCATGGTAAGTACTATATCAGGGTGTGTATATAACATGGCATACATGAGGCTCCCTATTATCGAAGCATAAGAGATCTTGCTCATGCATTGGATCTCCTCAGGTGTGTTGGGGTACATATTCTTGGAGAGATGAATGCCATGTCTAAGGGGTAAAAGACCCCTCTTGAAGTTTTCTATACTAAACCTTTTTAGCACCTCGTCAATGTACAATTACTGTGAGAGAGTCCTATCATTCTTTTAGATTTATCTCTATAGACCTTTATACCAAGAATGAAGGAAGCTTCTCCTAGGTTTTTCATGGCGAACTCTTTTGACAACCATACTTTGACTGACGTCAGCATGAAAATATCATTTTCAATCAGGAGAATATCAACCACGTACAATATGAAGAATGTCACAGCACTCCCATTGATCTTTTTGTATACACATGGCTCCTCCTCATTTTTGATGAAATCAAACATTTTGATTACATCATTGAAGCTAGTGTTCCAACTCTGAGATGCTTGCTTAAGTCTATATATGGACCTCTGCAGCTTGCTGACCTTGCGATCACTATCACTAGATGTGAAACCCAAAGGCTGCTCTATGTAGATATCTTTCTTAAGATATCCATTTAGGAAGGTAGTTTTCACATCCATCTATCAAATTTTATAATCATGAAATGCTGCTATTGCAAACAGAGTATGGATGGATTTCAGCATGGTCACGAATGAAAAGGTTTTGTGATAGTCAATGCGTTCATGTTGACTATAACCTTTCGCAACTAGTCTTGCCTTATAGGTCTCTACTTTACCATCTATTTACACCCAATAGGTACAATACCTTCACGTAGATCTACTATGGACCAAATCTGATTGGAATGCATGAAGTAAATTTCTGACTTTATTACTCCTATCTATTTTTCGGAGTCTACATCTAACAGTACCTCATCATAGGTTTTGAGATCATTCCTAATGTCCCTATCTCCCATAAGGAATGCATTCTCTAAATCCTCTGTAAGAATACCTAAGTACCTTTTAGGAGGACGGGAGATCCTACTTGATCTACGAGGTGGAAGAGGTGTTACATCTACTGGCTCATTATTGGGTTCAAGCTCTTGGACTCGATGCTCTTCAGAGACTTTTTCTTCAAGCTCAATCTTCTTCCACTACCTCCATCTTGGATAAACTCTTTTTTCAAGAATACAGCATGATGACTCATAATCACATTATAATCTTCAGAAAGATAGAAGTAGTATCCCATGATTTTCTTAGGATATCTTATGAAGCGAGCTTTAAAGGACCTAGCCTCTAACTTGTCCACCTGCTATTACTTGACATGGGCCAGACATCTTCAAATCTTGAGGTACCCAAGAGTTGGCTTCTTACCATGTCATAACTCATATGGTGTGGTAGAAATGGATTTAGAGGGAATCTGATTCAAAAGATGAATCACAGAAAGTAAAGTATGTCCTCAGAAAAAGTCAAAAAGATCTGTGAAGCTCATCATGGATTGGACCATATCTGATAGGATCCGATTCCTTCTTTCAGATGCCCCATTGAGCTGAGATATCCCTGAAAATGTCCACGATGAGACAATGCCATTATCTTTAAGATAGATTCAAAATTTTCCACTAAGGTATTCTTTTCCTCGATCTGATCGAAGAATCTTTATGAATTTTTCAATCTATTTTTCTACTTCATGTCTGAACTCTATGAACTTTTCAAAGGCTTCAAACTTTTGGTGCATCAAATACATAAATTCATATCATGAATAATCATCGGTAAAGGTTATGAAGTAGATATAGCCACTCCTGGCTTGTACATCAAATGGACCACACACATCAGTGTGTACCAGGGCTAATATCTCAGTGGCCCTTTCCCTTTGTCCCACAAAAGGTAGCTTGTCTATTTTTTCTTAAAGATACAGTTTATAGACTGGATAAGACTCAGAAGTCAATAGTCTGAGAAGATCATCTTTCTCTAGTTTATTGAGTCTATCCTAGTTTATTGAGTCTATCCTCTTCAATATGGCCTAGCCTAAGGTGTCACAAATACTTTTGGCTAATGCTATCTCTAGGTTTCTTATTTTCTATGGCATTCACTATTTGCTCATTAATATTTACACTCGCATCCATATATAAATGGTAAAGACTGTCAATCAAGAAAGTACGTGCAACAACTTTATTTTTGAAATAAATTGAACACATCTTTATTGAAATAAAAATTATAGTTATCCTGTGCTAGCACAGAGATAGAAATCAAATTTCTACTAGCTATAGATTCACAATAACAGTCTTTCAAAAATAAACTAAATTATAATGATAGTTGTAGAGGATAGATTCTGATGGCCACAGTAGCAACCCTTGCTCCATTGTCAATCCAGAGAGTGATCTCGCCTTCCCTCAATCTCCTAACTTCTTCAAGATCCTGTATAGAAGTGCACAAATGAGTACTTGAACCAGAATTAAGAACCCAACTAGAAGAAGAGAAAATTATAAGATTAGTTTCAAAAATGAGCAATTCAGATGTATCTTTAGAAGGCCCATCCTTCTTTCTGCTCTTGACAGTCACCAGGTAAGCCGGATAGTTTCTTCTCTAGTGGCCTTCGACATTACAATGGAAACACTTTCTCTTATCATTGGTCTTTTTTGAAACCTGCTTCTTGGGCTTGGCCTCATTCTTCTATTTCTTCACAGTCTTTTTCTTCTTCTTAAAAGAAGACTTTCTTTTGGAGGAAGCCCGCTCCACAGCCAAAATTGTACCCCTTGAACTCTTCAAGGTGTCCTCTACTGTTACCAGTGTATTCAATAACTTGGGCAAAGTGCTATCTATTTTATTCGTATGGTAGTTCATGATGAATTACCCATATGATTCAGAAAGAGACTGGAGGATCAGATCCATCTGCAATTCCTTGTCTATGTTCATCCGAAGTTTCTGAAGCTCCTCTATGCCCTTGATCATTGTCAGACAATGATCATTGACAGACTGCCCATCACGCATCTTTACTTTGAAAAGTCTCTGAGAGATCTCAAAACGAGCTGTGCGACTTTGCTCACCTTACAACTCTTGCAGGTAAGTCAGCATCTCTTAGATAGTCCTCATGTATTCATGCTGTTACTGAAGATCATTGGATATGGACACTAATATGTAGCACTTTGTCTTGTTATCTTCGTCCATCCATTTCTCAAGTGTAGCTCATTGATCTGAGGATCGAGAAGTAGGTAACACTGGCGCATCTTGGTCAAGGACATGGGTGAGTTTCTCAGAGCTAAGAATAATTCTTAGATTTCAGAGTCAGTCTTTATAATTGATGTCAGTCAACCTATTAGTATCAAGGATTCGGGCCAAGGGGTTGGTACTCGATATGGTTATCTATAGAGAGAATAGTTTCTAGTTAGATGTTTGTACTTATAAGATTATTTATTCTACAAACTTTAAAAATAAATAAAGACTCCCACTATTTTTTTGAATCCCCCACACTCCTCTGGTGGAGAAATGACAACCTATATTCAATCAGTTTCAAGTGGATACTACAATCCTATTAATCTATATATACCTCACCTAACAGTTATTGATGAGTACAGACCAATGAGTAGATAATATTTTATCCATTGCTTCACTAAGCAAGATGCAGTGGGCTTGGTCTCTAAGTCCTGTGGCCTCACCTAACACTTATTGGCACATTTCTTAGTTAAGTCAAACCCATCGTTCACCAGCGGATGCAAAACCATCATTGAGACTCTCACCTAACAGTTATTGGGCTCAACCTCATCTCTATCTTGGGATATCAAATGTCAATAGAGTGATTGTATCTTCTCGATGTGACTAAACAACTGTAACCAGCCAAAAATGATCAACGTCAGAAAGGCACCCGCATCTCTACAATAATGGAAGACCTCTAAACTTAATATTTAGTGAGAAGATTTAGGTTTATGTCTCTTCTAAATTAGTAGATCTGACATCTGACTAATTATGTTCAGATCAGCACATCAACATATCTAACCATCCTAGTCGGCATAGGAGAACTTGAGTCAATAAGTAACCTAACACAAAACTGAATCTCTCAAGATGGTCAGGTAAGTTAAGATGCATGGGGGTCCCCCTATTACTTTCCTTAGATACCAATCAAAATTGATCAGGTCAGACAACAGAACCAATTAAATAACCACTATCTAAATACTTACCTTAGACACCAAATTGGTCGATTAGAATCGATTAGGTTAACCTATTGAAATGGGCCCAAACTATTCAGCCAAATTTGATCTTGAGTCAATCAATTTACATCAAAATGTGAATTGATGTGACCAATTATAACTAAATATGACTTTGAGCCCTTTTGATCTAATCCTAATCAGCCATTGATTAGGTTCAATCAACTGCTCAAAATCAAAAATGGATTCTAGCCTGATCTAATCAATTAGATCTTAATTGTAGTTTGATCACTACACCTAATTTGTTCAACCCATACTCACATGCAACAACATAATTTCAGATCTAAAAATAATTTTTTAGATTATATTTCATTGCATGTAATTAGTGGCTTATAATCTTGAAACTGTTTAAGATCTAAACCTAATTTTATATATCAAATATATATAGTTTTAGATCTAAATTAAATATGCATCATATATACATCAAATTTTAGATCTAAAACTAAATTTACATATATCAAATATATATAAAATTAGATCTAAAATAATGATTAAAATATTTTAAAAATATTTTTTCAAAAATTGATTCACATCAAACTAGGATAACCTTTACAATATAAGGGGTAAACCCTATACCAGGACAATCTTATATCAGTTTGATGTAAACTTTTAATCATTCTAATTTCAGATCTAAATTTAAAATTAAACATATCATATATACTAATTTTTAGATCTAAAAGATTAATTTAATTACTTAAAAAATAATTTTCAAAATTGATCAATCTTGTGCTAGAACAACTTTGGCAATATAGGGGGTAAATCCTATACCAAGACAACCTTTTATCAGCACAAGATAAATTTTAAATTATTAAAATTTGTAGATCTAATAAAAAAATTAGATAATATATGTTTTCAAAAATCAGGCTCTGATATCACTATTAAAAAATTGGATAGGCAGCATGTGTATATTTCAAAATCTATTTAAATGCAACAAAAAAATAAATGGGTTAAATCCTTTAACCCCATAAGCATAAGATCAAATCTAATCCTAGCCAAGTCTAGGAGAAAATCAAACATATAATCTAAAATTTAAAAAGAAGTATGAGATCATATCTCGATACCTTAGCGTAGGTAGATATTCATCATAACCGATGATCACAGATTTGTAGATGCTCGAGCCACACACTTGTCTGACCTCTACGGATATCCATCAAGATCAATTTTGAACTGATCTCCTTATAGTAGATTCTTCTTCCTCGAGTAGAATTCCAGCCTTAGAACTTAGATCAACTTCTTGATCTAAACTATGAGATTAACTCCTTGGTCTGCAACCTTCTTCTTCTTCTCCTCATTCTTCATTGTAAATGGACAGCACCCTACTATTGGTGTGTGGAAATATGAGATGCCCAACCCTTGAGTGTGGAAGAGAAGAGAGGGAGGAGAGGAGGCATGGAGAAGGGAGAGAGAGATTTTTTCTCACAAAAATTCTATTACATTTTTTTTTTGAAATCCTAGAGACATTCTTTTTATATAGACACTATCCTGACTCACAATAGGAATCCAATTATCTTAAAAATGTACATTCTTATCTCATAAGAATTCTCTACCTTTTTAATCTGATTTATTCCTAATAAAACCAAATATTGGCAAATAATCCGCCCCTTTAGGTAGGTACAAGGAGCGCCTATGGAATATAAGTCAAGTAGTTGTGCCCCTCATAGGGTTTTGATCAACAGAGGGGGCATGGCCCCTCTCTCTCCCCTCCATGCCATGCCACATAAGAGGGGCGGGCTCCTCTTGCAATATCCTGGGATTTGATGCCCCAATTCGTGCCAAAATTGAAGGAAGGCGCCACCCATTCTTTCCTTTTATTCCACACACCATTTAGAGATAATTAGGAGATAATGAAGAGATAATATTAGGATAATTATGCCAACTAATTGACTTAATCAAATTCTCTTGGGCTCTCAATTAAAAGCCCAATTAAAATCCAAATGGATTTAGGTTAGGTTCCAAACTATGGACTTAATCAAATCGAAGTCCCGAGAAGAATTAGGTTTAACCATGTGCTAGCATGGTTCTCATAAATCTAATAGGATTTTAATAAATTCTAATCTAATTAGAACTTCATAAGTCCAATTGATAAATTCAAGATTAAATCTCTTAATGTGTGATCTCATAGATTTCATTCTATCTGATAGTGAGATATATTATAATCTCCATCATAATATCATCGAAACTCTTTTTGATGGATTGAAACAGTTTCAATTTTATCCTTCGAGGGCCATCGATCATCAAGACGATGCCTGATGAGTCTCACAATCCACCAATGACACCTAGCAATATGTAATGGCAATCCAGTAGAATGAAATGATGAATCTCTAGATTCTGTTATCGTATGATTCAATCCTTCTATCATGAGTTTTGACTTAACAGAGGTCATGGAGAACTCATCAGATCCCATCGTCAGTCATATGCAAGATTGATTTGACTCGAGTTTATTTATGAATCCCATAAAAAAATTTTTTTTAGTATTCACACGTGCTTTAGCCAAAGATTTTTTGAACTCAGTCTCGTAAATCATATAGAACTTCTCCTTTTCTATCAAGATCGATATATTCCTTCTAAGTGTATCCTACTCCAAACAGCGAACCTGAATCTACTAAAGCTAACATATATAGTAAAGATCTAATGGCTAGGGACCAAAGAAACATGTAGTCAAATCCAATAGCCTCGCTCTGAATAGCCAATGACACCGTAGGTCAAAAGACCACTCACACCACTGTAGCATCGAGAAGATCACTGACGAGTGAGTAGACATCCATGTGGTTCTTGTGTTGGTCACATCAGTGCAAGTTGTTCTCTAACAACCCTCGCACCTTCATCTCAGTGTCTCTACACTGCAGATCCAAGACTCATCTACCCACAAAGAAGGTGAACTATTCATCGATCTCAAATGGATTGATCATTGTCCTCCGTAATGATCTTTTGATCAGGAGTATTTAGAAATTAACCACTAATTAATATATGTCTCAAATTCTTAGCACTTTAAGAATATACAAAAATCATCTTTGTTAATTTTTAGGATAAATCATAGGCACATAAATATGATTAGAATGAAAAAATCTTTTATTGATAATAAAAAGATTACAAGTATAAATATAAGCCCTAGATTTACATAATGACACTTCTAGGGCACAAATCTAACAAGAGAGCTATCTTGAGACACTGTGCATCATGAGTCAGCCCCTAAAGAAGATGAACCAACCCCTAAAAATCAAGAGTCGACTCATCTATATTTGATTGTCTAATGGTTAGTTTTGCAGACTGAGTTTAATGTGTAGAAAAATGGTCTAATGGCCATTTTGAGCTATTAAACACTCTTTTCATCTCTTTTAGCTAGTTTTGGCCATATTTAAGCAAGAGATTCAATTGGAAACATGTATAAGCATTCAAAGAAAAAGAAAAATCGAACAAAGAAGGAGATGAGGAGAATAATCAATTTGCATCTTCTAACATTAAAATCATTTAAGAAGAGATGTTGAGTACATTCATTATGTAAGCTATCTATAGGATAAATTATTCAAAGCTTCCACTCAAGCCTCTCTTAAAGCAATTAAGGAGGAAGTCCAAGCATTTACAAACATTCATCTGTGAACTTCCTTAAGATTCCAATAGCTTCATTTACTTGAGCTTTTAAACTATTTATTCATTACACTCCTTAATTTGTTGTTGTAACAAGCTTCTTGGGGAAAGAAATTTGGAGATTTAGGCTAGTCCAAGTCCTTAATTGGATGATTGGATTTGACTAAGTAAATGGAGACTTGGTGGGAAAGGTTGTAGTTGGTGAGCGTTAGCAAAATCAACTAGATTTAATTATGAGTTTGTGCAAAATGATTAGACAGTAATTAATGTTTGATTATAGTTGAAATTTTTAAATGAAAGATCCTAGGGAGTGGATGTGGGTAATGAGTTTAGCACTGAACTATTATAAATTTTGTATGTTTGTGATTGTATCTTATTTTATTATCTTGCTTTGTATCTTTTAACTTTATATGATATTTTATTATTGCATACACTTCACTTTCACACATAAACTCAAGTAGGAATATATAATTACTTTAAATTTTTTGCAAGAACCTAATTCACCTTCCTCTTGGATTTCTATCTCTAGATAATAAATGGTATCAGAGCGAGGTTCTTAGTCCAATTGATTTGACAATCAAGAGTTAAAGATGATGGTAACCCCAATTGGATCTTCTCTTACTGAAGGTCAATCTACCAATTAACCATTTCTTTTCAATGGTACAAAAATGTGTACTGAAAAGCATGAATGAAGATATTTATTTAAACATTTGATTATGGTATGTAGAGTGTTATAATCAATAGCTCTCAAACACCTACTATTATTATTGATGGTGCACCCTCTTTTAAGCCAAAAAATGATTGGGATGATCTAATAAGAGAATGACCCAGCTAAATGCTAAGGCCATGAACATATTATGTTGTGCTCTTGATGCTAATAAATTTAATAAGATTTCTACTTGTATTTTTATAAAAGATATTTGGAATAAACTTGAGGTCACCTACGAGGATAGCAATGAAGTAAAAAAATCTAAAATTAATGTGCTTGTACATAAATATAAATTATTTAAGATGGAACCTCATGAAATTGTCATTGAAATGATTTCAAAATCTATTGATATTATTAATAGTTTGAAAAGTCCTGACAAATCCTACATTAACACTAAACTTGTGTAAAAAATTCTCAAACCATTGCCAAATAGTTGGAAAGCTAAGCATACAGGCATTCAAATAGCAAAAGATTTAAACAAGCAACTCTTGAAAGAGCTTATTGGCTCACTCATGACTTATGAATTGAGCATGCATCAAAGAATGGAGGAAGAATTAAAGAACACTATTACACTTAAATCAGTGGCCAAGAAAGACAAGGAAAGCGATGAGTTGGATGAGTTTGACAATAAAGATGAGATGACCATTATTACTAAAAAATTTAGAAGGTTTATTAGAAGAAAAAGGCAAGATTTAAGAAAAAGAGAATGAGTAAAGAGGAAGCAAGTAAGGAGAAGGACAAAGAGCAATCAGTCCTATGCTATGAATATGAAAAACTCAGATATTTTTTTAAGCCGATTGTCCCCTATTCAAGAAAGGCCCTAAGAGACATAAAAAGAAAGCCTTGATAGTCACTTGGAGCGATAGTGATAAAACAAGCTTCGAAGAAGAACTAAAAAATGAAGAAATGGCCAACCTATGTTTCATAGCACATGAAGATGAGGTATACCTCAAAAAATAATGTAAATTTATCTTTGAAAAATTACAAGATGCTTTTTAGAAGTTAATCAATGATTTTGAAAGGCTAGAGCATAAAAATAAATAATGCAAAAGAAAATTCAACTTCTTGCTTACGAAAAGGATAGATTTCAAAATAAAAAGAATATTTTGACTAGAGAAAATAGTGAACTAAAAGAGAAAGTTCATAGATTAAAATCTATAGTTGATAAATTTACTATTAGTTATAAAAAATTATAAATGATTTTAAAAAATCAACTAGTTATTTTTGATAAAGTAGGTTTATGAATAATTCATTGAAAAACAAAAATTGGCCATAAAGCTTTTGATTGCAATACTAAGAATTTGGCTATGCTATAGTTAGAGAAATTTAGGTTCTAAAAGGAACCAAGGTGACTAACCTCAAAGGATCCAAGATGGCATGGATATCTAAAGTTAAAACTTGATATTTATTTTATAGTTATACTTGTATCCTATGCTACAAGGAGAAGAAGATATTTGGATAGTGGATGCTCAAGGCATATGATAGGGGATAAATCTTAATTCATCAGCCTAAAAGCTAAAGATAGAGGGGTTGTATCTTTTAGAGATAATGAGAAAAAATATTAGTCTTGGTAACGTTCAAATCATCCCATATACATATATTGAGAATATTCTGCTTAATAATGGGTTAAAATGTAGTTTGTTTAGTATTAGTCAATTATGTGACAAAAATTTGAAAACTTCTTTTGAATTATGTCATTGCATTATTACTAATTCTTATGATAATGGTATCAAATTCATATGACATAGATAGAGAAATTTATACTTGATGGATCGTAATGATTTGTCTAAAGATAACATGCAATGTTTAGTAGCCATGATGTCAAAGTCAATTGCTGAATTTGGCATCATAGCTCAGGTCATGCAAGTATGAACTTGATTGCAAAATTAGTTAGAAAATATTTAGTAAATAGTTTGTCTAAAATTAATTTTAGAAAGAATAAGATTTATGATGCATGTCAATTAGGTAAGCAAACTAGATCTTCATTTAAGCTTAGAAATATTATTTTAACTACTAAGCCATTAGAACTATTACATATGGATTTATTTAGACCAACTAGGACTATAAGCCTAGATGGCAAGAAGTATAGATTTGTTATTATTGATGATTATTCTAGATTTGCTTGGATTTTATTTCTTGCGCATGAAGATAAAGCTTTTGATACTTTTTCTTTCAAGAAAATTATAAATAAGAAAGGGTTGAAGATTAGATGTCATCATAATACCAAATTTAAAAATCAAGAATTCAACTTTTTTTGTTTTGAAAATAGCATTGATATAATATTTCAACCATTAGGATACCATTGTAAAAGGAATAGTAGAAAGAAAAACTAGGACTTTAGAAGAGATGGCATAGACTATGCTTTGTGAAAGCAATCTTATAAAATATTTTTGGATGGAAGTAATTAATACAATATATTATGTGCTTAATCATATATTAGTTAAATCTATTTTGAAGAAAACCCCACATAAGCATTGGGAGAAAGAAAATCAAACATTACATATTTCAAAGTTTCTAGATGCCGATGTTTTATATTACATAATGGTAAAGATAAATTAGATAAATTTGATATAAAATCTGATGAATGAATATTTCTATGATACTAATCTACTAGTAGAGCTTATAGATTTTTCAATAAAGGAACTCTAGTGGTACAAAAGTCAATTCATATTATTTTTAATGAGACTAACAATCTTTGATCAAGTAGACTAAGGTGACGATATGGGTGCCCTTGATAAGAAGATAACGAAGATGACACTTGAAGACACTTCTTCCCAAGAACAAGAAGGAAAGAACCAAGAATAAGAAGAAGAAAATGAAGAACCACAAGAACCATCAAATATACCTTAACCAGGTGTAAATGAATTGTCAAAAGAATAGAGGTATGCTAATAGTCATCCAAAAGAATTAATTATTGGTGATCCACCTCAAAGCATTAGAACTAGGACATCTATTAGAGAAGCATTGAATCCATTTGTTTTTATCTCTCAAATTGAACCAAAGAACATAATTGAAGCTGAAAAAGATACTAACCAATAAATACTATGCAAGAAGAATTAAATTAATTTGAAAGAATAATGTTTGAAACTAGTTAAAAGACCTAGAGACCATCCTATCATTGGAACTAAATGGGTCTTTAGAAATAAATTAGATGAATAAAGAAATGTTGTTAGGAAGGAGGCTAAATTAGTTGCACAAAGGCTATAATTAGAAAAAGAAATTGATTTTGATGAAACTTTTGCACCCATTACTAGATTAGAAGAAATTAAGTTATAACTAACATTTGCATGCTTTATGAGTTTCAAACTTTTTCAAATGGATGTTAAAAATATATTTTTAAATAGTTATATTATGAAAGAAATTTATGTTGAACAACCTCCTTGAAGATCATGAATTTTTAAACCATCTTTTTAAATTGAACAAAGCTTTGTATGATTTCAAACAAGCTCCTTGTGTATGGTATGAAAGGTTAAGTAAATTTTTATTTGAAAATAATTTTTTCTAGAAAAATTTATACTATTTTCTTCATTAGAAAAAAATAAATAATCTTTTAATTATATAAATCTATGTTGATGATATTATATTTAGTGCTACTAATGAGATCTTGCATCAAGAGTTTGTTATGTTAATGCAAGAAGAGTTTGAGATGAGTATTGTAATACCCAGGTCCAAATATCTTGGGCTTCGCATAGCCAAAAAAAAGAAAAGAAAAGAATCAGCCCAAAAATGAACTACATAATTTTTAAAGCACTGAAAAAATTAAAAAAAAAAGAATAATGGGAGTCTTCTTCCTCCTAATCCACCGTGAGGTTGAGAGGGACTTGGATTTGGTTCTATTAAAATGCCCTCAACCTCCCTTTGGTACTCCTCACTGAAACCCCAAACCCCATCAAGTCCCCCCACTGACCATCATCCTTTCTTCCTCTTAAAACCCATCACTTCACTTCAAATCATAAACCATCAGATTGAAGGTAAGAACCCCCTAATTCTTTAATTGATTCTTATTTCTATCTTTCTAAATCTTGAAATCATAAATTTTGATCGAATAATTATCGGGTTTGATCGAAAAATTGGATACCCCATTTCTTGATTTTTTTGCTGTTTCATCCTTTTCTGGTGCCATATACCACCGTCGTTTGCTAGGAAAGGAGCTCCGATTATGTCACTATGGCCCTAGTCACCATCGACCATAGCCATGGCCAGTAGGAGGTTCTCTATCCAGAGGAGGAACAGGATGACATGACTCTCCTATTCCATTAAAGAAAACAAAGAAGAAGAAAGAGGAAAAAAAGAAAAAAGAAAAAAGAAAAAGGAAAAAGGAAAAGAAAAGAAAAGAAGAGAGAGAGTCTTTTCCCTCTCCCCCTTCTCTGAGTTTGAATCCTAACTTTCTCTCACTAAAAATTTTACTTTCTCTCTCTATTTTCTCTCTCTAAAATTTTTCTCTCTAGATTATGTCTCTTTTGATGGATTTCTCTCTCTTAAATTGTGTCTCTCTTTAGAAGTCATCTCTTTAAGATTGATCAAGTAAAAAGATTTTTTTTAACGATTCTGATTTGACCATAGCAAAGAGAGTCTTAATCCACGATCGTCGGGTGGCGTGCTGATACCTATCTTGGTCAGACCTGAAGATCATTAAATTCAATTTTCTATGATTCTTATTGAACTCTCTATACACTAATTTAATCACAATTCGATTAAATCATCTTGATTAGACAAATCGGATTGTCGGACAGTATTGCTTAGTCAGCTTTGTTCCATTTTGTCAATTTTTCTTCCCTATGATATTCTATCTCTATATGATTTATAAATTCGATGAACTTGATCTATTGTTTTGAATCTGAGTTGATTTCAGTATAGAATTTTGAACCACTCTATCAGTTGGACAATATATCCGCATCTCTGAGTATTTGTTGAGCATCATAAAATCTGATCTTTATTGATTTCAATCAAATCATTATTATTTTAATTTCCTAATTAGGTGAAGTTATTTGATTAGATTGATCCCTGACTATCATTTGGTGTATTGATCTCCACTTTGACTTTTGTAGGGCACTAATAGATTTGCTCATCATTGATCTTTGTTGAATCACCAATATCCTAGTCTAATCATGGTATTAATAAACTACTCTAATTGGATCGAATGGGATGTTGGACACTACCATTTTTATTACCCTTTTGAGAGCGTCGAAACTTAGGGTTTATATTGGATTTGACTTAAGACCGATAGATAAATATATTATGAATAATAGGTTCTGAAGGATATTTTCAGGATTGATTGAATCTGTCCATTCAGTAATCTACAGAGGTAAGTAATAAACTATCTTTTCAAAATATTTTATAATTTATTTGAAAAAGTAATATTTAGTCTCTAAAATTATGCATGATTTATGAAATTATATTTTAAGTAGCAATTGATTTAAAAAAATTGAGATTTTTGAAATACTATAGTTTATTGATTATGCATAAGTTTAGTGAAAATTGTGATATCTATATATTATGTTATAAAAGTACTTTAATATGAATCGAGTTTATACTTTTAGTCAAACTATGTTTCAGTAGGCCCAGCCCATGGAGATTATATGTTGGTATTCAATGGGCCCCATCAATGAAGATTATATGTTGGTACTTAGTAGATCCCACCAATGGAGATTATCTATTGGTATTTAATGGACCCTATCAGTAGGAGTTATGCATTGGTATTCAGTGGACCCTGTCAATAAAGGTTAAATATTGATCATAATTAAAGGCTAATAAGATATATGCATTTTGTTCAAACTAGATTTATGATTATATATGTATATTTGAATATCTGAAAGGATTTGATTTGCATTAAATAAGCATAAAATATATTCTTATATTATTCATGATTTTTATTTTCAAACATCATATCTTATTATAGTATTTAAAATATCTAGTTGATATATTCATTACTTACTAGACCTTCGAGCTCATCACCTCTCTCTTTTATTTTTTTTAGATTCACATAATTAGTTATGAATGTGGGTGTTATTTTGGGAGAGAGTTTAAGAGGTGAAACTTGGCATTATCAGTGTCATTGAACTTAGACTTATTTTTATTATTGTAGTGAAACTTTATTAATGTAAGACATTTGAATTTGGATATTCTTTGGGTTCATTATCAAATTTAAAGATTTGATTTAGTGTTTTAATTAATACCACTATGTTGTTTTTGTTGGGATGCATAGGTGATTTGATACATGTATTTTGAAATTTTTTTAAAAAAATTATAATGGAAGATAATTAGATTAATCAAATTAATCTAACATGCATATGATCTATGTTGGGTGGATGTCTAGCTAGAACACCACCTCCCAAGATCTTTTCAGTACCACGCGATGTAGCAGGAAGAAAGAAGAAACAAAATAAAAGAAAAATAATCAAAATACGTGGATTAGTCACAAAAGGGCTCACCTCCACGGGACATGCAAACTTCACTATGAAAAAAAAAATTTACAAGAGGAGACCTCACCCTCAACCCTTGTACACCCAATTCTCTCTCACTAGAAGTTTCCCTCACAAAAGCTCTCTCTGTCTTGGAAGACCCCCTTGAACCCCTGAAGTGCCTGGTGACCGCTGTCCAGGAGCCTCCTGCTCCTTCTCTCTAAGCGCTTCCGCCTCTCTCTCTTCAATCGGGTTCGTACGGGCTTCGTACGGTGCAAGAATCCGAACCATCCTTCTCTCTATTACCAATCAGGCCCTTTTAAAGGGTTAAAAACTTGATTAGAGATGGATTAGAAGTCCTAAACAAAGCCAGATAACCCCTGGACCATCGGATCAAGATCGGGAGCCACCCACGCCCTCAGATCGTGCTCCAATCCATGGAATAGTGCCGTGGACCGCGAGAAATGCGTGGGAAACACCCACGCGGTCCACAGGCCCAGTCGTGGACCAGAGAACAGGGCCAGCAGGCCGCCTGGGCCGGCCCGCTCCCGCGCGCGGGCCTTCGCGCACCTGGGCCGCGCGCTTGCCTGGGCCGCATGCCAGGCTGGGCCGCGCGCCCGCCTGGGCCGCCCGCCCGCATGGGTCACGCATCCCACGCGGGCCTGGGTCGCACGTCCCGTGCGCCGCCGCCTGCGGCCGCACCGCTGCCGCCCACCGCTGGTCGCCGACGGTCCTTCGCCGCCTCGAATCTCGTGCTGACTTCAAAAGCTCGTATCTCCTCCATCCGAGCTCCGTTTCAGGTGATCTTGATCTCATTGGACTCCATTTTTCACCGTGAACCTCATTATGGGCTCAATATGGACTGAATCTCAAGGCATCGAATCCTAACAATCTCCACCTCGACTCGATATTTGGCCTCCTCCAAACTCCGAGAGCTTCTGGATCTCCTCGACCCCGTGCCCTGGGGCAATAGCCTACTGATCATGGATGGGCAAACATGGGAGTCGAGCCAGGCTGCTCGATCCCATCTCCATCGTATATTGTGCTCCTCCTGACCTGAGACCTGCTCGGGGCATCATCCTGCGGCAATAGAAATCTCACCTTGCGACGTCGCCTCTCATCCTTTCGAGTCTCCTGTCTCATGCCCGATCCGCCTCCTGGAGCTCCACCTCGCTTTGGGCTCCACCTGGCTCCCGAAGCTCCACCTCGCACTAGGCTCCCTACTAGGTAATAATATCCTCTGCTCTCCTTCTTTTCCTCCAGCGTAATCCTATCACCGCGTAACACCCTCAGGATTCCTCCACCAGCTTTCGTCCTGTAGCCTCTTGAATCCAGTCTGCTAAGTGAGATAAGATTCCGCCTGAAATCGGGTATGTATCGGACCTCCCCCAATCTCCTCACTGCACCGTCATGTGTCCTCCAGCTGACCATCCCAATGCTTCTGATCGCACAGCTCGATCCATCCGACAAATATACAGTGCCCTCACTGTTCTCCAGGGAGTCAAGCTACTCCTCTCTGCAACATACATGATAGGGGCATGTAGAATCTAATATCCACTACTGGGAAGAATTAGATACCTCATCAGATATCTCCAGGACATCTCCATCTAAATCGCTGCTGGCCGTCGCTACAGCAGCCACCATCCGATTTTTAAGTTGAGGACAATCTCTGGCTAGATGCCCCAACTCCTCACACCGGTAACACCTAGTTTTGCTCAAGTCCCTCCTGGACTTGGACCACCCTCGTTGCGATCTCCTGTCGCTCCATCTACTGCCTCCTGCTCCTCCAGAAGCCACCAAAGCTGAGCTACCGCCACCTGAACTTGAAGCTAGGTTCTCCCTCCTGAGAACCTCGTTCTGGAGTATCGCTGCGGTGACCTCGTCCATCTTGATAATGCTCTTCCTCACTAGAAGAGTAGTCACCAAGGACTCGTAAGAAGGAGGAAGCGACGCCAGCAAAACCAGCGCCCTGGTCTTCTCCTCAACATTCTCACCAATGCTGAGGAGGTCGGTGAGGATCTTCTGGAAGTGGCTTAGATGCTCCTGCACGCTCTGTCCCTCAGTCATCCGCAGTTGGTAAAACTACCTCCAGAGGAAAAGAGTGTTGGTGAGAGACTTCGCCATGTACAACTTCTCGAGCTTCGACCACAGCACCGTCGGAGAAGTCTCACTTAGTATATGGATCACCACCTCATCTGCCAAGTACATGCGGATGGTACTCACCGCCTTGCATCTGTAGCCATTTCCAATCCTGCACCTTTATGGTGGTCGGCTTCTCATCGTACAAGAGAGCATCGATCAACCCCTGTTGGATGAGCACGTCCTTCACCCTTGCCTGCCACAAGGAGAAATTACTCTTACCATCGAACTTGTTGATCTCCATCTTGATTGTTCCTGTCTTCTCCATCTTCAGTCTTGCTCACCACCACTGTAATCTGTGTCTTTGTACCGCCTTGCTCTGATACCACTTGTTGGGTGGATGTCTGACCAGGACACCACCTCTCAAGATCTTTTCAGTACCACACGATGCAGCAGGAAGAAAGAAAAAATAAAACAAAAGAAAAACAATCAAAATATGTGGATCAGCCATAAAAGGGCTCACCTCCACGGGGCATGCAAACTTCACTATGAAAAAGAAATTTTACAAGAGGAGACCTCACCCTCAACCCTTGTACACCCAATTCTCTCTCACTAGAAGTTCCCCTCACAAAAGCTCTCTCTCTTTTGGAAGACCCCCCTGAACCCCTGAAGTGCCTGGCGACCGCTGTCCAGGAGCCTCCTGCTCCTTCTCTCTAAGCGCTTCTGCCTCTCTCTCTTCAATCAGGTTCGTACGGGCTTCGTATGGCGCAAGAATCCAAACCACCCCTCTCTCTGTTACCGATCAGGCCCTTTTAAAGGGTTAAAAATTTGATTAGAGATGGATTAGGAGTCCTAAACAAAGCCAGATAACCCCTGGACCGTCGGATCAAGATTGGGAGCCACCCACGCCCTCAGATCATGCTCTGGTCCATGGAATAGTGTCATGGACTGTGAGAAATATGTGAGAAATGCCCACGCGGTCCACAGGCCCAGCCGTGGACCACCCGGTCCACGGTGGACCGGAGAACAAGGCCAGCAGGCCGCCTGGGCCAGCCCGCTCCCACGCGCGGGCCTGCACGCGCCTGGGCTGTGCGCCTGCCTGGGCCGCACGCCAGGCTGGGCCGTGTGCCCGCATGGGTCGCGCGTCCCGTGTGCCGCCGCCTGCGGCCGCGTCGCTACCGCCCACCGTCAGTTCTCCACCACCTCGAATCTCGTGTTGACTTCAAAAGCTCGTATCTCCTCCATCCGAACTCCGTTTCAGGTGATCTTGGTCTCGTTGGACTCCATTTTTCACCGCAAACCTCACTGTGGACTCAATGTGGGCTGAATCTTGAGGTATCAAATTCTAACAATCTAATCATCAAATCAACCTACTCTAGGATCTATGATATATTAAGTTGTATATAAAATCTGAAAGATACTGAAGATGAAATCAGCATGCATGCATGTGAGCAGTAGATCACATCTACTTCTAATCTGAGTTCAAAACTCGATACCTGAGCATGGATCGATGATCGCTGCTATTGAGAATATGGTAGAGAAGGTCCTTGCTGGTTGCTCATAGCCGCACACGCATCCGACCTCTATAAAAAATTCACTCGAATCCCTGATTTGATCGATCTTCTCGAGAGTGCGAGCTCGCGTGAAGACCTTCTTCTTAACTAATCTAGATCTTTTCTTCAAATCTCTGAAATCTTTTTAGAGGTTGAAGATGGACTTCTGGAGGATATGAAGAAGTAAAAAAAAGATGAAGAAGAAAATAATTTTTTTCTAATTTATTCTCTCTTCCCAAACTCTTAGAACCAAAAACTTGAAACTCAAATTTTTGTGCACACCTCAAGAAAGAGGACCTTCCTCTCTATTTTTTATGCCATGAACCATGCCCAAACTTCTCTCATGTGAAGATCTCTCTTCTGATATCTTACACACAAAAGAAACCACAAAAACTCCTTTTATAGGCATGTAAGGAGGTGGAGTGAAGAGTCCTAGTGATCCTAGACTCTTACAGGATTCCACCTCCCTTCATAATTCTACATCCCAAAATATGCTAAAAATATATGGGACACTCCTTTTCATATTTTTTTTATGATAAATTAGTTCCCTAACTAATCTTTTATGAAATATCTCTTCAAAATGTCACACATATAAGGAGAAAAAAAATTATTGGCATGGAGAGGTTGATTTGGATGAGAACAGATTCTTCTGATAAGAAATAATTTGAAATCTAATTTTAGAACCTTCTTTTTATTAAAACTAAATTTGATTTGGATGTGAAGATAGATAAGAAAAAAAAAATTTTGGTGTGAAAAAATCTCATACAAAATAATTTTGTGCATAGAGATATATGATGTGCAAACTGGGTTGGCACATGGAGAAGAGTCCTATTCTAATAAGGACTCTAAGTTTCCTTATTTGAATCCAAACCAAATCACATTTGGTTTAGCCCAAATAAAATATATGAAACCCAATCTAATTAGGTTCATAAATTTTTAATCAAATCTTAATCAAATTAGGATTTGATTGAACCAAAGTTCTGATCAAATTAGAGACAATTCTCCTTTAGCGATTAGATCATCTCATAACCTAATCAGATCAAATCTAATTAAATTTAATTTAATTAGATTTTATTTAATCCTCTTTGCTCAATCAAATTGAGTTAAACAATAATCTAATTATTAATTAAATTTTTATTAATTCACTAACACTTGATGAATTAATTTATTGTAACTTTTGCATAAGGTTAATCATCAATCGAATTGATGATTAAGCCCTTGAATGATTCTGAATCGTTGATCAGCCACATGATCAGTCAGAAACTTCTTTTGAGTGTGACCCCATAGGTTCGAACTTAAGTCAGTAGCATTGAAATAACTTTTTGAATCAATCAATGTAACCATCTAGCAATGATGACCCGACATCCGAATAGGTCAAATGATGGCGAAGCAATATTCAAGAACCTATTGGCATATGGTTATCGTATAATTCATCCCTTTGATCCTAATGCTCAAGAATGACCTAGAATTTAACTGTCAATCCTAGATAAGTCATTCATATTATATTTTAATTATTTTTAAATCTATCACATGGATTATCCGGATCCAGATTTTGCAAAATTGAAATACATTGATATATATCTCCTACTAATTCAGAGGGGTCAATCCCATCTTGACTTAGCACCAACTTGATAAGTACTTGACTGTACCCAAAAATTTTTCATCACTGAATTAGAAACTTAGTTAGTCTGACATCAAAGTATAGTGAGTTGCTTGTAAGTCACCGTGGTGATCTCAGATCAGAGGGATACTTATCCCATACCCTTCGCGAGCTACTCTTGATAGCAGAGTGCTCCATAGTTGGTCATGTTCAGTGATGATGTACTCCTACATCTCACCTGCATACCATATCAGTATCTCCATACTATTTGGTTACGAGGATAACCAACGTATATGGCACACAACGACCTACACTTGATATCTCTATCATCCTAGTTATAGTGTATCTTTTGGTCACGGACCAATTTAAGAACTATGCAATAAATCCTCTTTTATCGATCAAAGTAGTCCTAAGGACTTCATCACAATATAGGAGTTCATTAGAAGATGTAACCTTGTGATAAAATATGTCAAATAACTTTTATTATTTATCAATTCATATACATTTATAATCAACACAATCATCATATTGTCCAGATATGGAGCCCAAGAGGGGGGGTGAACTGGGTCTTTTTAATATTTTTAAGATTAGTGTACTTAAGAATGTGCTAAAGTATTGAGTGGAAAGAGTTGATTTGTAATGAAAATGAAATCAAATACAAATGATAGGTAAGTAAGTATAAAGCACAAAGAACAAGTAAAGAGATGCAAGCACAACAAACACAAAGAATTTATAGTGATTTGATACCAATCTTGCATCTACATCTACTCTCTAAGTTCCTACTTCGAAATTCAATCCATTATACGGATTTCAAAGTTACAACACATTGGATAACTCCGACCCTTGCTATCCAAGCAAGAACATTTATTTTTTGGATACAAGCCAACCCTCAACACTTCAATTTTAAGTTTGTATCAACCTATCCGAGTTTTGGAACCCTCCAAAACTCAAAACCCAAAATACAATATGAGAAAAAATAGGGTACAAAAGTTTCAACATAATATCTCCTTAAATGAACATAATAAATATAATAGAAATATAATACTTAAGGGAAAGAAGCTTTTGCTGAACACCCTCAATGAATTGCATACTTGATTGCAGCTAGAGAGTGGTTGGTGAGCTGATTGAATGCTTTTTTCTTCTATTTTAGGGATTTTTGAACTTTTTTCAGATGTGACCTTTGAATGCTTGTAAAATTATAATTTTTCACTTTAAGAGAGCATTTATAATCACCATTTATACTTGAAAATATTTTAGTATTGGTTTAGAGTCGTTGGAGAGTATTTAATGTACATTAAATGCACAAAAAATGGGCTAAAAACTAATCGTTACGAAGCTCGCCCAGAATAGGACGTCCCATGAGGCATCCCACTGGCAATGGGATGTCCCATGGGATGCCCTAATTGGTCAGATAGAAAGTTTTACTTTCTGTTTTGGTCTCAGAGTCTCGGGAGTCATCTCAGATGGGTCATCCCACTGCATGGGTCATCCTACTGCATGCCATGAGCCAAAATGAAGCATGCCGGCTACCCAATGAAAGAGGATGACCCAGATGGATCGCTCGATTTTGTGCCAACTCAGTTTTTCATGCATTTAAGATTCAAAACTTATCAAAATACTTTCAAATACTCTCAAATGGCTTCAAATCAATTGGACACTCTCAGAAGGCTTCGAAAACTTCTCTAACTTGCAGAAATTTTAATTTTGGCACACTTGATGAAGATTTTCAAATTCAATCTTTTGGACTATCTAAAATATCATAAAAATATTTTTAAAGATAAAAAATATATTAGTACTTCTCTCAAATAATTTACGATCATCAAAATTAATTTTTGGAGCAACAATCTCCTCCTTTTTGATGATGACAAAATTTTTGAGTGTTCATAAAATAAGTCCTTAAAGCTCTAAGAATTTGGATTTGTGAAGTACTTATAGGAATATACCAAAGATTAATTATAAAAAAATATAAGATACATATTTTTAGTAATTTTAATGTTTCAATTTATTTTGCTGAAACTCTTTGTGAAGATATCAGAGTTTTTCTAAAGATTATTCTTAATCGGTTAAAATTCTCCCCTTTCTTGTATGAAATAGACAAAAGTAATTATTTTGATCATTTTAAAAAAGATCTCCCTCTTTCTTATATAAAGAGTGTTCAATTTATAAAAAAAAATTCTTATTGAAGTCTATGGTTCATAAAAGAATTTTGTTCTTTTCTTCCTTATTTTTAGTATCAGAGCAATAAATGTGAAAGAAATATTTCTTTCTCTTTTTCTTGTTTTGATATTAAAGCAAGGATGAAACCATTAGAACAAGAATTAAAAGAGAAAAAATTGAAGTATTTTATAAAATCAAAAATAAATGTATCGAGATATTTTGGTATCAATGTAAAAAATAAAATTATCAGAGCACTCAAGAAAAATAGATGTATCAGAGTAATTTTTCAAATAGTATCAAAATGAAGATAAAAATAAATATATCAGAGTAAAAAATAGGCATATCAGAGATGTATCGAAGGCGTATCAGAGACGTTTCAGAGAAAAATATTATATCAGAGCAAAAATTAAAAAGAGCAAAAGATTTAAAAAGTTTAGATAGACAATATACTATTTTTTCTTCCTTTTTGACATCATCAAAAAATAGACTAGAGGGAGTAAGATTTTTCATAGTTGTATGTCAGGTATCAGGATAATAGTACATTCATTTATGTATAACAGTCATTTATTCATTCATTCATCCAAGAAAAAAAAAGTGAGCCATAATAATAACCTCATTCATTAATTACAACAAAAAGAGAGGTTACAAGAGTCATAATATATGTCTATGAGCATAAAGCTCTCATACATAAAATAAAATACAATAACTAAGTAACCTAAAAAATCTAGTACAAAATGATCAAATCAGTGAGAACGGGCATCGAGCTCAAGATAGGTAAAAGATGATCAGCCTCATCCTCGATCGAAGGGTCTAGTTTGAGAGAAAGATATCAGAGGATGAAAAGCAATGGGCTAGATAAAGGCTGGCTCACTAGATGCGGAGGGCCTAGACTAAAGTTGAGTCCTAATGGTATCAAGCTGGGACAAGATCCCCCTTACTATAAGTCGGAGACCATCTAGATCAGTAGATACAATATCTCTGGAGTCCCTGATGTCTGTCCAAATCAGCTCAAGAGAAGAACGAAGCTGGCTGTGGAGTCTCTCTATGTCTCGAGCTAAATCATCCAACTAAGGTGAAGTGGTGGTCGAAGTGCTCGCTCCTCTCGATAAAGAATTTAAAATCTATCTGATCTCCCTCTCAATATAAAAAATCCTGCCACTGAACCTGAGTAGGGAGCTCTTCACACTCTCTAGTCTAGTAATCAGATCAGATAAGAGCTCCATCAATGAAGATATGTGTGGCACGATAGAAAAATCTGAGGAAAGATCAGAGAAAAAACTCGATGGAGCCTGACGATACTGCTGCTGCTGCTGTTGCACCTGCTGGAGAATCTGCTCCTGATACTACTGAAACTGGAGAAGCTGCTGAAGAACCTGATCTTAAAACCACTACTGCTAAATAGATGAAATCCCTGCCACTCTCTCAGCCAACAGTCCCATATCATCATCCCCCAAGCTAAATGTGAAGGAAAAACCACCTTTTTCCTATGTAGGATCTTCCAGATTTCATCAAATCTGGGGTGGAATAAATTTTAAATTTTATCCTACACTATTTCAGATCTAATGTCTATTAGATCTAATTTTATTATCTGATATTTTAATTTTAAAATTAAATCTAAAAGTATGAGAAACATAGACATACCTCAAGGGTAATCTAATTACCCTGTAGATGATCGCAGCACTGCTTGAGGTTCTGATGTAGCCACGCAAGCGCCTAGCCTCTACCAGTATCCACTCAGGTAATATCTGGAACATCTTCTCATCATGATTCTATGCTCTAAAAATTAGATCTAAATCTGATTAGGAAGATCTTCAAACGTCTTCCTGAAGTTGGAACAGCAGCATGCCGAAGAAGTCCTGCAGCCTTCTGTTCCAAGCATCACCACGCCTTGCACCTATGCCAGATGAACGTCAAACTTTTTGGACATAAAGAGGGGAGCAAGGAGAGTAGGAAGGACATGGAGAAGAGGGGAGGGGGTGGCAGCCAATGGGTTTTTTTTACAAAATAAGTTCTGCCCCGAAACTCTAGGTGCAGCAGGGTTTATATAGACCCTATATACTGCGCAGTGCCACGTCATTCGACCAATCAAAAAATTCTAATAAATTATGAAAAAATTTTGATTGGTGGAGTGATATCATCTGATTACATCAGATAAGAATCCCCATGCTCTTTCCTATGTTGGCACCAACAATGGATAGGCTCAAATAAGGTGGCGCCAAAGAGTCCAAGTTTATTAGGACTCTTTGGTTCTTATCCATTTGGGGCACCCACTTAAATCCAATTGGTCTCATGCCATAATCTAATTATGGCACCCAATTTGATTAGGTTTAAACATGTGGACACTCCACAAAAATTCTCCAATAAGTCCTCTTCAGTTTAAGACCCATATGTCAACTTTTGACAGATGTCCTAAAATAAAATTGGCAGGTGCTAGAAATTAGCAGGTGTTGTCTTAAATTCATCTCATGAATTAAGACAAGCCTTTTTTGAGTTGGACAAGCTTCATTTAAACTGAGAGAAACCTTTTTAAGGTTCTTTGGATGAGCTGGATCACATTTGGCTCAGTAGAGACAGAAAAGATTACACGAGGAGAAAGTTAGGCTCAATCGAGTGCTAGCACGATTTCCTTGAACCTAATTGGATCTTATCCAAATCAATTGGGCTAGCCCAATTGATGACATCCAGACCATAACCCTTGTTTGTGTGACCCAGTTAGATTCAATTCTGTATGGTAATGAGACATGTCATGATCTCATCATCGACATCATCGAAACTCCTTTCGATGGACCAGAACTCTTCCGATTCAGACAATTAGAATGATCGATCATCAAAATCATTCTAATTGCTCTCAAAATCCATCAATGACACCTAGCAGTATATGCTGGCAATCCATCAGAACTAAAGACGAACCTCATGGTGCAGCTACCTGTGTGATTGAGTTCCTCTATCATGAGTCCCGACTGAATTAGGGTTAAGGTGAACTCGTCAAACCCAACATCAGTCATATGAATCAATCGATCGATCCGAGTCCGATGTGAAATCCCAATAGAAAACTCTTTTCCATTATTTCACTCTGCCATGGCCATGGGCTTAAGGACTCGATCTTTCGATCACTATAGGACTACTTCTCTCATCTACCGAGGTTGATAGATCCCATCTTGATGCGATCTGATTCCTACAATGAATATGCTACAGCCAACATACACCTCAGGGTTTCGGATGGCTAGGAGACCGAACTATGGTGTAGTCAAACTATAACACACTCAAGGTGAACCGACGATGTACCTCAGGTCAAAGAACTAGATACACAACTGCAGCATCGAGCTAGTCATCGACGAGAAGGTAGATTTCCTTATGACTGCTCGAGGTGATCACGCTCAATACTCTCATTCTCAACGAATACCTGTACTCTCGCTCTGGTGTCTCCACATCATAGACTCAAGACTCATCTATCCTAAGGAAGCGATCGTACACCAACCTTTCGGATCGATCACCATCCTCGTGATAATCCTATGGTCAGGAGCAGTTTATGAGTTAGTTATGTAAATTCATGCCTTAAATTTTTAACACTTGAAAATATGAATTAACATTCTCACTAACTCAAAGGATGTATCACAGACACAATGTACACAATGTGATAGAAGAATAATCTTTTTATTCATTTATAGTCAAAATTATAATTTTGCCCTTAGATATGTATATGAATGTGTCAGCCAATCTGGCATCTAGGGCACACATCTAACAAACTCCCACTTGACCTAATGCCAATTGGCTACATATCTAAGTCCCATCTTCTCAAGGTGGGCTTCGATCTTCTATTGGCCCAATGGCTTAGTCAGTGGGTCTGTCACATTATCTGTGGAGTCGACTCTCTTGACCTCGACATAACCATTTTTGAGGTAATCACGGATCAGATGAAATCACCGCTCGATGTGCTTGGACTTCTGGTGAGACCTTGGCTCCTTAGCTAGGGCTATGGTGCCATTATTATCGCAGTAAAGAGGGATGGCATCTGATGACATCACTCCAAGCTCTGCGACAAACTTCTTATACCAGAATGCCTTCTTTGCAGCTTTCGATGCAGCAATGTACTCTGCCTCCATGGTGGAATCTGTAATCATCGTTTGCTTGGAACTCTTCCAGCTAACTGCACCATCATTACAAATGAACAGACTCCCAGATGTCGACTTTCGATCATCTATATCAGACATAAAGTCTGAGTCTGTATATCCCTGAATCTGGAGTTCTCCATTCCCAAAGACTAGAAATATTTCTTTAGTCCTTCTGTTGCCCAGCTATGCAACCCAAGAGGGAGGGGGGTGAATTGGGTTTTAAAAAATTTAAGCTTAACTAATTACTTATGAAAAGTATTTGTTAAAAGCTTGATGAATGAGGAGAAGGACTTTAGTTCAAGATTAATTACCTAAAGCAAGAATGCAAGAATATAATAAAGAAATAAAGAGAAACAATAAAGCACACTACAAACACAAGGATTTATAGTGGTTCGGTGCCAACCTTGCACCTACATCCACTCTCCAAGCTCCTACTTGGGAATTCCAATCCACTATACTTGTATTCAACCCAAATACAAACGTCGAAAACTCCGACACTAGCTATCCCAAGCTAGTCCACTTGTTTCTCGGGTACAAGCCAACCCAAAATACTCCGATTTCAGGTTCGGATCAACCTTCCCTTGTTTTGAAAACCCTCCAAAAATAAGAACAATTACTCACAAAGAGTAAGACAGTTTAGAACACAAATAAGTACAGGAATAGCTCCTTAAATGAGTGAATAAAATATTAAATACACTTTACTCAAATGAAGAAGCCCCTTTTGGATTTTCTCAAGGTGGATGAAGAGTTGAATGAACGCTTGAGGAGAAGGTGAACTTTGATTGAAGACTTCTTGAAGGCTTTGAAAGAGCTCTT